>NW_020897778.1:2060627-2231982 GCF_003984885.1 Neopelma chrysocephalum | reverse complement strand
TCATCCCACGTGGGGCCACTGGCAGCCACCAGCCCAAAGGAGGGGACCATGCCCGAGGAGGTGACCTGGAGCCGGGGAGACAAAACAAGGTGTGAATCAGCACAGGGGAACGGGCAGCACATCCTGGGGGAGCTCTCGCGGGGGGGGGGTGCTCCCCCCAAGAGGAGATCCCCCTCTAATGGGGCTGCCTGGATCCCCCACCTTCATGTCGGTGCCGCCGTGGCAGCGCTGGCGCAGGGCAGGGAAGGGGTAGGTGCCGTTGGGGGGGTTGAGGTCAGAGCGGGCAGAAATGGCATTCTCAGCGTTCTGGGGGGGGTCACAGCCCCTGCACCGAGACAGAGGGTCCTGCAGGTAGTTGTTGGACCTGCCAGGAGAGGGGCCAGGACAGAGTCACGGGGAAGACATAAATTTACAACGATGAAAAGATATCACATCCAAGGGTCGCAAACCCCTGGGGGGTGTGGAACACCCGGGTTTGGGGGGGTCCCCAGCACAGACCTCATGAGGCGGATCATGGAGTCCAGGTCATGGACCAGCGTCTGGTTCCGGCGGAAGATCTGGGCCCGCGGGTTCTTGTCGTAGGTGAACCAGTCTCCATACTTCCTCACCAGCTCCAGGTTCCCGCTGGCATTGAAGATCTCCTCAAAGTACCTGGGGTAGGGGGGACCCAGCGAGTCAGCACTCAACAGAGGGGTGGGGGGCAAGGCCCAGCACTGCTGCCCCCCCTTATGGGGCAGCCATGGGTGGGATGGGGTGGATGGTACTCACGGTACGTTGTAGCTGGCCCAGTAGCCCTGCTGGTACAGCAGCTCTGTCAGATCAGCCTCCACCACCAGGCCCCTGCACCGGGCGGAAGAGCATCAGTCAGAGCAGAGGGGAAAGATCCAGATGCCTTAGGATGGGCTGGGACACATGCTGGGGGTCCTTACCGTGTTCCCACTCCAGTCAGGGGTGCTGGGCACCCATCACCTCTACACAGGCATCCCCACAGCCTTTAGCCACATCTCCATTTCCCAATGCCCACCCAATGGGCTGGGGCAGACATGACCCTCAGGGCTTTCCCAAACCCACAGGGATGGGAGAGGAGATGCTTCCACTGTGGTTCAGCTCAGTGCAGGAGCTGCTGCTCAGGGAGGAACAGGGTCACTCACGGGATCTGCTCCAGCACGGTCAGCACGCCTGGTGATGGGCTCGCTCTGCCCGGCGTGAAGGCATTGTAGTCCACCACCATCCACTGGTTGTTGTAACTGGCACGGAGAACAGGAATTGCATCCCTCTGGCAGCCAGCTTCCTCCCAGGGACTCTCCATCCAGTCCCACCTTGCCCTGGGGATAAATTCCCGTGCCCCATCCCACCCCACTCACGTGCCGCTGTTGAACCGCCGGAAGACAGTGGCCCACTCGGGCCCGCTGCGGGCCAGCCGGTTGGCCACGATGTTCCTCAGCCACTCCAGGACGCTGCCCCGCGGGTCCAGGTACTTCCACCGCGCTGGGTTGTTGTTCCCAATGGTGGTTTCCAGCGCTACCTGCGGGGAGGGCAGTGAGGGGCAGGGCAGCAGGGCCGGGGAGGGGTCCCTGAGCACCACACCCACTCACCAACCCACTGCTGAGGATGTAGAAATCATCCGCGGAGAAGATGGTGCCGGGGTAGGAGGAAAACACCTGGATGCTCCCGGGGATCTGAGATTTGCCTGGAGGGGGGATGCAGAGGCAGGGGAGCATCAGAAGGGGGATGTGAGGCGCAGCCCCCCCAGCCCAGCCCACGCACCGCCGGCTGAGGTGCGGAAGGGCAGCGTGTACTTCTTGATGAGGCGCAGCATGGACTGGTAGGAGTTCCAGGTGTCGTGGGCCACCAGGAGATCCCGATTGCCCGGCAGCAGCTTTACCAGGGCAGAGCAGGAGCCTGAGCCCAGAACACGCTGCAGGGAGGAGCGGTTCAGGGCAGACTCCAGGTCCTCCAGGTCACCCCCCAACTGCAGCAGCCTGAGGGGAAGCAAGATATATGAGGTATCAGGTGGGGGACACCCCAGCACATGAGCTGAGCTGGCTCAGAGCTCTCTGTCTGTCTGCCCATCCAGGCTGAAGCTGCTTATTCATCCCACACTAATGCAGGTGCTTGTGCTGGGAGCACCTTGGCCAGATCAGGGAGGGAAGGGTGAGCACAGCAGTGGGGAAACTGAGGCAGGAGCTGTGGGGGGACCCATCACCCAGACCATGGTGTGGGGAGGAGGAGAAACTGCCTTGGCTCCATCCTGCCCCAGCAGCAGAGGACAAGCACCCACAGAACACGGATGAGGTGAACTGGGAGCAGAACTGGCTGTCCCTGGACATGCAGGAATTGTCCCCACAGGACACCCCAGCCACACCTTGAGACAACCACCTCCCACTCTCCACCACCTCCAAGAAGGAGCTTACAGGAAGCCAAAGGGCGCCAGGGTGAACCTGCCCCGGGGGAAGTCCAGGCGCCTGTTGTAGCTGTCCTCCAGCCCCTTCAGCTGCAGCAGGGCCAGGCGCACCTGGGGACAGGGGACAGAGCTGGCACCCGGCTTCCCCGAGGAAGAGGGGTGAGAGATTTTGGGGGATGGGCTCCCCCATTCCCCAGGGGATGCAGCAGATCCGGTGGGTCCCAGTGCTGCTGCAGAGGCAGGAAGAGGCACAGGGGGAAGTGTCACTGTCAGCAAGGTCATGACTCAGCACCCATACCCAAGGGTGGCCAAGTCACCCTCTGGGCACCCCAAAGGCAGCACGTGAAGCTCCAGCACTGAGAAAGTCACGAGTCGCTTCTTCTCACCCCAGGGAGGAGGATCCACGTGGCCACATCCCTGTCATCCTGCCTGGAGCCCAGCCAGGACATCTCACTGCCCTGTCCCCTCCTCTGAATTGAAGCCCCAGCTATCCCAGGAGGATGCAGTGGGGTTCTCCTGGGGTGGGGGTACCCCATCCTCACCTGGTGCCAGTACTCGGGGTCCTGCCCCTTCCCCATCTGCTCCTCCATCCAGCCCAGGTTGGCCTCCAGGTAGTCCCGGAGCTTCTGGCAGTACTCGCTCTCGTACTTGAAGGGGCCGCAGTAGCCCACCATGGTGTTCATCCAGTGCATGTACATCAGCTGGGGGGCACAGCGTGGCGTCACCGGCGGGGGACAGCCGGGGAAAGAGGGAAGGGAACGGGACATGTCCTCCAGGGCCCCATTTTTGGAGGGGTCACCCCTTACCTGCTCGGTGACAGCGGCCTCGGCGAGCCCGGCAGCGTAGGCCTGCAGGCTGTCATTGTACGAGGCGTTGGTGGTCACCTCGAGGAAGGCCCAGCTGGGGGGGACACGGTCACGGAGGACGGTCAAGGGTGGGTGATGGGTGGGACGAGGCTCCCCCGGGGCAGCCCCGACACCCATCCCCGCTCGGCTCCATGCCACCCCCGTCCCGTCCCACCCGGGTCAGCCCCACCACCCATCCCCGCTCGGCTCCCGCACGGGCTGACCCGTCCCTACCCGGGTCAGCCCGTGCCGTCCCTACCCGACGTGGGGGATGCGGTCATCGAGGCTGGCCCAGGCCACGGCGGCGGGGAGGCGACCGGGCAGGACACGCAGCTGCCCGGAGCCGGGCTCCAGCAGCACGGAGACATTGCGGGGAGCCGGGGCGGGGGCTGCCCCGGCCGGTCCGGCGGAGAGGAGCGAGGAGAGGAGCGGGGACAGCAGGGCCGCCGCCAGCAGCGCCTGCGGGGCCGCCATGGCGGGGACGCCGCGGGGCGGGGCGAACGGGGCGGGGCCTGGGTGCGGCGAATGGGGCTTAAACTTAGTCCCGCCCCCTTCGGCCGTCCCGCCATGGCATGAATGGGGTGGGCTGGGGGCGGGGCTTGGATGGGGCGTGATGGGGCGTGTCCGGTTGGGGCGGGGCGTTCGAGTGACCACGCCCCCAGCGAGCCCTCCGTGGGATGAACGTCGCGTAGGGGCGGATTTTGGGGCGTGTCTGGTGGCGTGACCTTGGTCCCGTCAGCCGGCTCTGCGGAGCTGGGGACCCTCGCAGCCCCTGAACAACCCACGTCCCTCCTATCGTACTCCCCCACGACCCCACGCTCATATCCACGCCCCCATTTCAACGCCCCCCAACGCCCACGGGAGATGTGTGCAGGTCGCCCCCCCAGCCCCAGCCATGTCCCACCATTGAGTACCACACATGACCCTGTGGGGTCCAGCCCCAGCCGGTGCAGCCCGCGAAGAGCGGCTCGTGAAATCTGGGGCTGGTGCGGGGGGACTGGGCCCCACGGGGGTTCGGGGCAGGGGGACACACGAGGTGCTGGTCCCCCTGTGGGCCCCAGCCCCGCCGCAGCCCCTCCTTGTGCAATCGCAGGCGGCGCCTGTTTACCGCCTCCCGCTCCTCCTCCTCCTCCTCCTCCTTTTCCGGCGGGCAAAGTCTCCCTGCGGAGCAGGTGTGGGGGGCGGGGATAGAAGGCTCGGCCTTGCGTGGTAAAGTCACGGTGGGCTGCACACAGCCCCCCCGGAGAGTCCCCCAGTGGGGGTGGAAAAGATGCCACACGCCCGGGGCTGTTCTGGGCAGGGCGGCACCTCAAAGGCACCGCTCGTGTGGGCACATGGTGGCCCAGCACGTCCCACCAGCTCCCAGTTGCTGCGGTTAATTTCCCAGTGGTGCCCACATGTCCCCGCTCCTGTGCTCAGCGCTGTGTGAGACCACCCCGGGCACCCGGACGCGGCCACTCGTGGGTGCAGAAGCCAAGAGGGGAGCACAGGGGCACGCGGCAAGCACCCAAATTTGGCCTAAAACCAGAAAAACCGACTGTGAAAGCATCCCTGTCCCAGCGGGGTCTGGGGGCCATGCCCCGGGCCAGCTCCTGGCGGGGCCAAGGCTTCCACCAGTGGGTGCCACTGGTCTTTGGGTAGCGGGGGGACCTGGGAACCCCTGGGAGACGCTCCCGGCTGGGCACTGCCTATATTTTTTATTTTCCTTCCTTTCCTCTCTCCCCGGGAAGAAGGGCAGAATGCGACTTTGAGGAGACTGGCCAGGGTGGGACATGGATCCTTGCATCCCATCAGGATGTGGGGGCTCCAGCCGTGGGGGCTAAGCTGCACATCCTCCCCCCAGAAACACGGCTCGGGGTCTTGCACAGGGCAGGGTTGAGGCTGGGGTGTCCCGGAGAGGGGGACACCGGGGCGGAGAGGGGCACCGGCAGCACCCCTGGCCCCTCTGTCTCGAGCCACCGGCACGGGGGTGGGTCTGCGCAGCCCCGGGACACCATCCCCGGCCGTGCCTGCGATGAGTTCGCCCGCTCTCAGAGAGTCACCCCAAAGGGGGCTGTAGGTGGGCGCAGCACCCAGGATGGGTGTCCCGGCTTGAGAGGGACGGGATGGGGCAGAGAGTCGCGCGTGTCCCCCCTCCGCTACCACCCCGCCACCAGCGTGGGAAAGTGCCGCTGTCGCTTTAAGGGCGAAGGGTGGCGGCCCCTTTAAGGCGGGGGGGGCGCGGAGGGGATCAGCTGCCCGCGCACGGCAGCGGGGCCGCGCCGACACGGTGGGTCCGCGCCGCGGGTGGGGTCCCCGGGTACCCCCGCATCCATCCCCCTGCATCCCCGCCCGGTATCCCCCACCCCTCGGGGTCCCCGTCCCCCCCCGCATCGGGGTCTCTCCGTCCCCCTCCCTCCGCTTTGGGGGGTGCCCCCAGGTCCCCTGATCCTGCCTGGGGTGTGGGTGCCCACCCCCATCTCCCTGAGCTCGGGGCGGCCCCGGGGCTGAGCACCCCCCCCGGCGGGGACGTGGCGGGGCGGCGAGGGCTCAGCCTGCCCGCGGGGGGCTCTGCCTTCTATCCTTTTTATTCTTTTTATTTTAAATAATAATTTCTGGGTTTTATTGTTAATTTTTAACCCCTCCTCGCCCCGCACGTGGAGCGCGGGATGGGGGTGCGGGAGCAGTCCCCGATCGCTCCCCTCGGGGGCTGCTGCCGGCGGTAGGTGCCCCCCGGTGCTGCCCCCCGCCATGGGGCAGGGGGCCATGGGGCAGGGGGCCGCGGGGCTGGCCGGGGTGCTCAGCCTGGCCGGGGCACAACCAGCCGGGACCCCGCTGCTGCTGGACGTGGGGCGCACGGTCTCTCCCGGGGGGGATGCTCTGAGCCACGGACGGGGCCTGGATGTGAGTCTGGGGGCTGCGGTGGGGTTTGGGGGGAAGCGGGAGGGATTTGGGTGCTGCCGGGGTAGTGGGATCCCGTCCCGTCCCGTCCCCGATTGCCCTGTCCCCGCCATCGCAGTTGGGACCTCACCAGGATTTCCTCCGCTGCTGGTTTTCTCCTCCTAAAACCTCGCCGCCTGCCAGGCCGGCGCCTTCCCATAGCCGGGATTGGGTGGAGGCTGTGTGGGGACAAGGACAAGGGAGTGGGCAAGGGCTTCCACCCCTGCTGGCCCTGGCACAGCCCTTGACCCACGCACATGTAGCACAGACAGGGTAACTAAGGCAGGGGTGACGGTGACCTGCCGAAAGCAGCCCCACGGAGGGGCAGGGTGCCCGATGTGGGGAGTGGAGGGTGCTCGGGGTGGGCAGTGCACCTCAGGGTGCCCGATGGCAGCCCTCGGGGGGGCAGGGGGTGCTCGAGGTGGGGAGGGGCTCGGGGAACCCGGCTGAGCAGTCCCCGCTCTGCCCCGCAGTGCTGGGAGGTTCGGAAACAGAACAGCTCCGAGTGGTGCCGCTTCATCCGATCCAACCCCGACTGCCGGATGGACGGGGGCTTCCTCGACTACCTCAATGGGGTCTTCTGCGTCTTCCCCCCCCGGCTGCTGCCCCTCGCTGTCACCCTCTACGTAAGGACGGGAGCAGGGTGGTGCTGGGGGATGCTCTGCTGTGGGGGCGTGGGGTGGGGATCCCACTGACCCCTCTCTGTGCCACCCCTGACCCCACAGGCTTTCTGGCTGCTGTACCTGTTCATCATCCTCGGTGTGACAGCAGAGAAGTTGTGAGTGGCCCCGCAGAGGAGGGGACAGTCCCCAGGGCGAGCGGGAGCCCCGTGGTCCCCGAGCAGCCCCGTCAACCCCCTCCACCTCCTTCTCTGCCTTTCCAGCTTCTGCCCCAACTTGTCGGCCATCTCCACCAACCTGAAGCTGTCCCACAACGTGGCAGTATCCTTGGCGAATCACATGGGACCTCGTCCAGGGAGGGGGGGATGTGGGGACGGGGCAGAGGAGGTGGCTGTGATGGGGTCACTTTGTGTCCCCTTGGCACCATGCCAGGGGAAATCAATGGAGCGTGAGCCTGGAGGTGGCACTGGGACAAGCGGTTGAGTGCTGGCACTGGGCAGGAATGCACAGCCCCCCTGCGTCCCCCCAGGGGAAGAGACCCCCAGGCCTTTTCCTTGACGTGCCCTCTCCATGGTGTCACCTTCCTGGCCTTTGGAAATGGGGCGCCGGATGTCTTCAGTGCCGTGGTGGCTTTCTCCGACCCCCGGACAGCAGGGCTGGCCATCGGGGCCATCTTCGGTAAGGGGACCCCCACTGCCAGCTCCTCTCTGCGAGCTGCTGGCTTGGGACCCGTGTTTGGGGGGGACATTGCGGAGCCGTGGGATGTTCCCACCCGCTGAGAGGGTCCCGTGGCGTTGGCAGGTGCCGGTGTGTTTGTGACCACAGTAGTGGCCGGGGGCATCGCCCTGGTCAAGCCCTTCACAGCCGCCTCCAGGCCCTTCCTCAGGGATGTCATCTTCTACATGTTGGCCGTCTTCCTCACCTTCATGGTCCTCTACTTCGGCAGGATCAGGCTGGGAGAGGCTCTGGGTGAGCGCTGGGGGGGTGCTGGGGCTGGGGGTGGTGGGAGCAGCCTGGGGGTGCCATAACCCCCCCCGTCACTGCCCCCTCCCAGGTTACCTGGGGCTGTACGTGTTCTACGTTGTCACCGTGGTGCTCTGCACCTGGATCCACCGGCGGCAGCGGGGGGACGGGCCGGCCCCCCCCGGGCCCTGGGAGCCAGGTAAGGGCCACCTGGCTGTGGTGGGACCCCGGGTGTGTCGGGGTGTCCTTCCACTGTCCCCCTCCACTCCTCCTCCCCGCAGAGATGCCGACGGATTCCGAAGAGCCGGAGCCCTCAGGCACAAACAGCAGTGACTATGGTATGTTCTTCCTGCTGGGCTTGGGGCTGGCTCTGTTCTCGGGGGTCCCAGAGACCCCCAGGCTGCTGCATGTGTGACTGAGCCCGTGGGGTGGGCATGGCCGGGTGCTGCCCTGGGGCAGGTGGATCCTGCTGGAGGTACACAGGGGGCTGCAGCCCCACACTGGAAGGGCTGGGGGAGCCCAGGCAACCCTTCCTCACCCTGCTCAGCCACCGTGACCCCTCTCAGGTGAGGAGTACCGGCCCCTGCTCCCCTCCCAGGAGACCTCCCTGCGCATCCTCACCACGGCCCTCAGCCCCTTGGACTACCGCAAGTGGAGGAGGAAGCCCTGGTACTGGCGGCTCTTCAAGGCCTTCAGGGTGAGTAGGGGGGACATGAGCCAGGAGAAGCCCTCCGATGGGGCATCCCCAACCCTGCTGGCCCTTGGAGCTGTGTCACCCCCCCAGGCTTTGGAGTGGGGATGGTGGGATGTGTGCTGGGTTGGGGATGGGTCACGGGGCACCTCGCAGGGTGTCTCAGCTTGGGGGTCCTTCACCCCAGGTGCCTGTGGAGCTGGTGCTGCTGCTCACTGTTCCCGTTGTGGACCCTGACAAGGATGACCTGAACTGGAAGAGACCCCTCAACTGCCTGCACATCCTCACCAGCCCCCTGCTCTGCATCCTCACCCTGAAGTCGGGCGCCTGTAAGAGTCCAGGGCATTCCCAACTCCCAGGAGGGGATGGGACTGAGATGGCCACCAAAGCCCTGGGGACTATAGGAGCCCCTTGGAGTTGGCTCCCTGTTATGGGGAGGGAGGATGGTCAGTGAAGAGCCAAGCTGGGGGCCTGGTTTGCAGCTGGTTTGCAGCTGGATGCACCCTCACAGGGCTGAGGTGGCCCCCCAGCATCCGGGACCTGGATTAAAAATGGAGCAGGCCTGGCCTGCCTGGAGAAACTAAGGCACTGAGGGGAGCGGCCCTCTGAGGGCTTAGGATAGAGGTGGCTTTAGGCGACAAGGCTTCACCTCCTACCTTGAGTTTGGTCGGATCCTGCCCCAGCCGCTCTGATGTCCCCTCTCCCCACCACGTGCAGATGGGCTGTACCAGATCCAGGGCGTCTTCCCAGTCTGGGGACTGGTCACACTGGTTGGCTCTATCCTGGCCATCATCATCTTCATCACCACAAGCAACGAGGAGCCACCCAAGTATCACTGTGTAAGGTGTCCCCCAGCCCTGAACACCCGCCGGGGACCAGCCCAGCCTGCTCCAGTCTGGGCTGAGGGTCCTGGGGGCAGAGCAGGAGCCAGGGCCCTGTGGGATGTACCCAGGGCCCAGCTTGCACCTCTTCCTGGCAGGTATTTGCCTTCCTTGGGTTTTTGGCCAGTGCCATGTGGATCAACGCTGCAGCCACAGAGCTGGTGAACATCCTGCGGACCCTGGGCATCATTTTCCAGCTGAGCAACACCGTGCTGGGCTTGACACTGCTGGCCTGGGGCAACAGCATCGGTGGTGAGGGCTCTGCTGTGCCCCAGTGCCCCCCAGGCACACCCTGGGGTCCCCCTGCCATCCCCCAAAATCTCCCCTTCTCCCTCTGCAGACACCTTCTCCGACCTCACCATGGCACGGCAGGGCTATCCCCGCATGGCCTTCTCCGCCTGCTTCGGGGGCATCATCTTCAGTATCCTTTGGGTGCCAGGGGCAGGGGCTGCCTCAATTTCCCTGTCTACAGCCCAGGAGAGGCCCTGGTCCTGTGGGACCCCTGGAGAGGAGCTGGGCAGGATCCAGCCCAGAGCCCCAGTGATGTTGGCAACCTCCTCGATGTCCTCGTGGTGCAGGGGGACTGGTGTGGTATTTGTGAGCTGCAGGGATGGAGCCATCAGCACCCACCTGTCCCCATGGCTCTCCCAGCCCCAGAAGGGTAGGAGTTTGGGCTGGAGTCTGGCAAATTTGGGATTTGCCAAAGGGAAAGAGGGGAAGACAGATCCTGTGCCTCCCTCTGGTGGGTCCCCAGGCCAGGCTGAAGCCTCTCCTCCTCGAGGTTGTATTTACCACAAGCAGGGGGATGCTTTGGGGCCAGGCAACAACCATGGGGTGCAGAAAGGAGGAGGAGGAGGAGGACAAGGAAGGCTGGTGCTGTGCCCCTCCCCAGGGCGGGAGGGATGTGGCTGGTTCTGTCACTCCCTCAAGGTCTCCTGTGCTGTGTGTCCATCCTGAACGTGCCCCAGACATCCTGGTTGGAGTGGGACTGGGCTGCCTGCTGCAGATGAGCAGCAGCCAGCCGCTGGTGAAGGTAAGGCTGCAGTGACATGGTGACACGGGTCAGGCTGGCAGCAGGACCCCGCTGTCACCCCACATCACTCCCCATCTCTCTGGCAGCTGGAGCCCGACAGCCTCCTGGTCTGGGTCCTGGCAGGGGCCCTGGGGCTGAGCCTGGTCTTCTCCTTCGTGTCGGTGCCAGCTCAGTGCTTCCAGCTGGGCAAGGCCTACGGCGTCTGCCTCATCACCTACTACCTGGTGTTCCTCTGCGTGGCCCTGCTGACCGAGTTCAGGGTGATCCATCTCTCCACCTCTGACTGACCCCAGGGGATCACATCCAGCCCTGGATCTCACTCTGCCCCTCCCCTGTCCCTGCCAGGGGGTCAAGGGCACCCTGACCCCAGCTGAGCTGCTGGAGGTGCCAGCCCAGCCCTCAGCCTTCACTTTAGAAGAGAGGATGGCTGTGGTTAGAGACAGGAGTTGTTAGTCACTGGCCACATCCTCTGCTCGCTGTGTTTAATCTGTTTAACTCATGGCAGCCCTGGGCAGGAGCGAGGTTGAGACCTTGGCTGCCTCCAGTCCTGGGGGCAGAGGCAGAGGATGGGGCAGCTCCAGTTCGGGGGCACAACAAGAGGGGCTTTACCTCCTCAACCACTTCACCTTCCCCTCCTCACCTCCATCCGGCTGGTCCAGGACAGGGCTGGGGCTGTTGTGTACACAGGGTAACTCTGAAAGTCCAAGCACATGTTTGTCCTTTTAAAGGACACTCCATGTTGGCACCGTGGGGCTGGAATAGCAGCTGGGGCAGAGCCAGACAGGGCTGAGGTGAGTCAGCGCTCCAGGGCAGCGCTGGGTTTAGTGCAAGCAAAGCTGGAGGAAAAACAAACACCAAACCAAGGGAGGCTGGTTTCCCCTGCTTTTTTTAGTGATGTTTTTCAACCTGAGTTTCAGATCCTACTTTTCTCCTCCTCCTCCTCCTGGGGCGGGTAGAGCTGTAGGAAAGGACCTGGAAGTTTCGACACAGTGTTAGCCTCTGGCAGGACTAGGCTTAGACACTGTAAAAAAATTGCAATAAAAAACCCCACACACCCAGTCTTGGCTTCTGTTTGCTGCAAGGGCAATTTCTCTTGCCCTATGCTGGCGTGACACAGCCCTTACTCAGCATGGAGCCTTTGCAGGGCAGAGGGAACAGCGGGGGCTGAGATGGGAGTGACACCCCAGGCCACCCAGGGTGGTTTTCCCCAGAGTCTGGGAAAGTGGTTTCCTCTGGGTTCACCAGCAGCCGCTGTCCCAAGAGCAGTCACATGTCCCCTCACGTTGGGAAACGATGTGTCACGGTCGTGCCAGGGGTCAGCACGGGCAGCGAGAGGCACTGCTCAGTCCATGGGGACAGGGACACGGAAGGGGCTGCCCGCGGTCCCGGGGGAGGAGCACAGTGAGCGGGCTCGTGGTTCTGCTCCCAGTTAGGAGGGTCCACAGAGCACAGGCTGGAAAGCAAAGTGCTGTTCCAGAGGGACACCTCACTGCCCCGCGGGAGAGAGGGGGTGTTGTGCAAGCAGCACAACCGCCGGACCCAGCCCCTGCTCCCCTCTGGGGGTGCCAGCAGCCTCCTGGCCCTGCAGCATTTCTCCTTTTTCTAACCAGGGCTTTCACAAAAAATAACGCTCCCTGTGCGTGCAGCTATCGGCTCTGCCCTGAACCTGCTCCGGAATTATCCGGGAGACAACCCCCACTTCCTTCCACCCAGCAGGGCTACAGCAATCGAAACCGCGGGGCCAACGTTCCGCAACGGAGGCACAGGGTCAAACACCCCTTCTGGCCTTAACCCTGCAGTTAAAAACCTTAACTGAAAGCACTAGTCTAAAGTTTAGGAAAAAAACTGGCAGGGGCAGGGCAGAAGGGAAGCCGGGCTTTGCAATGTCTTGGAACAGGAATTCAGAGCAGTTCATCAGGGCACGCACGCAAAATATTCCCAATGCAAGCACTTGCCACTGGAGAGGGAGGGCAGGGCGGGCAGTGCTCCTCTTCAAACACTGGAAATGCTTCAGCTTGGCCAAACCCCACTTCTGGAATAACACAGGGAAGGAGGAGAGGAAGCCGCTGCCTTTACAAAGCCAAGGGTGCTTTTTATTAGTGCGCCTGAAAAAAATCTAGAGAACATTTGACAGACATATCCATAAAATCGTTTTTATAAACAAAACACCAGCATACAAAATCCTGCAGTGCTTCCTCCCGTGCTCCCTACAAAATGATTGTCTCCATCATTAGTCTGTGTGTTGGGGTGGGTGAGGGGAAAGAGGAGGATAAATAGAAGGGGATGCCCCGTACTCAAACTTTGTTTCCTTCCAAAGTCATTTGGAAGAAGCAAACTCCCGCCACCCTCCTTGGTTTACAAAAATAATTAACCCAGTGGGTGCGTGGGGGTGGATCAACACCTTGGCATGAAGCCACAGAGGCAGCACCTGTGCCCTGACCCCAAGCCCTCCACAGAGCCCTGTTATTGCATGATAAGCAGGTCAGTGCCCCCCTCAGTGTAGCTTAGAGCCACAGCTCCTTTCACACCCAGAAAACACCCCCAAAACAAAAAGTCACTGACAGCCCTGCCAGGAGAATGTGCCAGGGGAATGTGGAGATTAAACACAGCCACATTTTTCGCCCCCTAACCTTCACAATGCTCACTCATCCTGCCCATAACTTAAAGCACAATAAACACCATCTCCTCCAGCCCCAGGACTAATCTGGATAAACCTCCTGGGCTGCGACTCCACGCAGAGCAACTGCAAGAGCAACAACTGCACTGCTCGTTAATTTGTGGTCAAATTCACGGTTTGGAAAACAGCCCTTTAAGGTCCTTCATGGTTCAGAAGTTGTTTCATACCTGCAAATATCCAGAAAGGAAACAAAGAGTTGCCAAGAGGCACCCAGGGAATTTGGCAAGGGTTGGGGAGCAGCCACTGGTGTGTGCTGCCTGGAAAGCTGCTCACCCACTCCTTCCATCCCGTAGCTCCCACCGTCCTGTGAGAGATTTCCAGAAGCAGCTCTCTCTTGCCTACCTCTGTCTCATCCACCCAGGAAATGCTCCTGAGCTGCCTGGGGAGGATCAGCCCTCTCCCACTGTCCTTGTGCCACTTGGTGAGGAAAACACAGGGATGTGGGACAAGGGGAATGGGGACACAGATCTCCCACTGCCTGAGGTACCCGGAGGAAGGAGAAAGCTTCCCCAGCAAGCTCTGCTCTTAGTCCAAACCTGAGGAAAGACCAAACAGCAAGAGGTGAGGGGAACCTCTGCTGGGTACTTCTATCCCTCAGCACTTTCTGTGCTGACAGGAAAAAGACAGGGAAAAGAGGGACTTGGAGAGACAGGTTCAAATGAAACATGAGCAATGACACAACCTGCCACGATCACACAACAAACGTGGCAGAGCTGGGAAGGGATTCCCTTTTCCCCCCTTCCTTCCCAGCCCTCAGCTGCCAGGTCTGGCAGCCTCCCTGCCAGCTGCAGAAAAGCTGATGGGCGAGAAGAGTCATCATCTTCCACATTCCACCTGTGTCCAAAATTCAGGGGAACGGTAAAGCTCTTCAGTGGATCTCCCCAAGATCCCACTGAGTCGACGTTTGCCGGCCTGAGGAACATTTCTGCAGGGGTGAGAGCAAGGGAGGAGCAACACTGCTGGTGCTGGGACTCTCACCTGCACAGAGCAAGGACCTGGCTAAGCACTAACCAGCAGGACTGTTTGAAGCTCTCCTTAGCCCAGAGCTAGGCAGAAATAAGCCAGACTTGGAGCTGAAAAGCCTTGCTTTCTTCCTCCCAGTCATTCATCTGAGCTAAGGACTAGCCAGAGGTCTGCCCTTGGCAGAGCAGGTGGCCAAGTGGCAGAGGCCAACAGCCACATGGTGCTGCAGAATCCCACCCCAGAGCAGAGACAGGAGCTTGGGGGTTTGCAGACCCCAGCCCCAGGCAGGGCCATGGGCAGGACTGACCAGCAGCAATACAGATACTGGATGGCTACAGCAGAGACAGTGTTCATGTCCCCAATCCCCCGTCCCACCTATGGTCACAACATGATGAGGTGCTGGCCCTCGGTTCTGCCTCAGAACTGCTCAGGGACAGGTAAATTCAATAATCAGAGCTGGAGATACTACAGGGAGTGCATCTACGTGTGCCAAAAAGGAGGGGGAAGGCAGTCTGCTCTTCCAAAAGTGCTGAGATTTCGCACCACCTCCCCTTTCTTTGCATAAGGAAGGCGGAGAAGAAAAACTCACTCCCTGATCTTTTATTCCTAGGTTAATGGTACCCTTTAAGCAAGAGGGATCTTCAAAAAGGGCCAAGATTTTAATACTAAGCAGGTGACTTCAGCAAATTCCCTGCTGTTAATAGGTTACACATCCCTTTCCCCACGGTCTGTTAGTGGTAAGACAGGCAGCAGGCTGGAGCCTGGGAAGTGGCTCAGAGGGACAAGGGCTCTGTTCTGTCCAAAATGTTCACCCTGCTCAACCTGTGTGCAGCAGCCTTACACAGAGCCCCCTGGGCCTCTGGTTTTTTCAGCAACCCACTGCTGGGGAAGAGATTTGAACTCTAAACCAGTACACTGACAGGTCTATATACATCATCCCAAAATACACTGTGGAGGGATACTCTAGGTTATTGCATAGAAGGCGGCTCGCGTTAGCTAGGCCTAAATGACAGTCTGGGAGCGTTGTCGGAGGCTCAGGGGCTTCAGAGAGCTGTTGGAAGCAGATGCAGGCTCTTGCAGTGGTGTCTGAGATTCCTCTTTTCTGGAGTGCTCCTCATACCATTCCTGCAACAGGAGACCAAACACACAGGGATCAGGCTCTGCCCCACACCGGCCTTGGGTGACTCTGCCATGGGAGGGCACGTTTGTTCAGGCACAGAGGGCTCTTTCCAAAGCCCTGGATACTCCTGGAACGACCCTGTTAACTGCAGCCCAGTTGTGAGTGATGCATTGAGACCTTGCCAACCACAGTCCAAGCAAACCTGGGCAAGGAAACACCCCTCTCTCAGGATGTCCCTCCTGAACATCCAGGGGCTCTGGTATCGATGTTCCCGTGATATCTGGGATTTGCAGAGCTGCTCCCAATCCTGTGTTACAGTATGTCACATCCCTGAATCACAGACCAAGAAGAACAGGCAGGGAGCTTCTCTGCAGATCACTCAGCCCCGTGGTAAATAATGTTCAAAAAAATGTTTATTTTCCTTAGGGACACTGAAGACTCATCCCAAGCTGGCTGCCCGGGGACAAAGGACAGATTCAAATGGTTACAAGATTAATCCTTTCAGTACTAATTAGCCCACGACCTTCAACTACCTTTGGCAGGGCAGTGGCCAAATCCATGGCAGAAAGCTCCTGACCACGGAGGGCACAAGCAGGAAGGTGCTAAACTATCCAGGCAATCAGCTGATTAACGTGTTTCCCATCTTGCTCAGCCTGCTACTCTGAAGGCAAACCAGGCAGTGCTGCCTGGGAGGACCCTTGGTTTCTGTGTCAGACAGACACGCCTAAGCTCAAACACATTCCAGGGGTTTAGCAACCCTGTGCTCAGCAGCCAAGCCCCAGGCAGCACCAGGCATGTGCTCACAGCCCCAGCAAACACCCGGGGAGCCCAGGTGAGCTCCAGCCAAGCTGGAGTGCCTGCATACACCCTGAGTGTGGTTACAGTGACACACCTGCCCAGCTGGACCCACTGAGGAGGCTCTGATGTGCTCTGTGGTTCAACAAAATCCCTGAGAGCAAGAATGGATCAATCTGAACCACACTTCCTGGACGCCCACCCTTCTCACAGCTGCCTGCTCCCGGAGGAAGGCAGTCTCCTGTGTTTAGAGGGGTGGTTTGTTATTCCAGGCAATGGTTTGCTCACCACAGAGACCTGTTAATATCTCCAGCTCAGGCCCACATACCTGTATCTCCTCCTCATACATCTTCATACTCAAATCACTCTTGGTCCTTGATCTGCGTCCCAGAAACACTGTTGACATTTGCTGAAGAGTTGGGGGAAGGGGGAGGAAAAAACAAAAAAGACATTAATCAGTCACCAAACAGCTCACAGGATCAGTCCTGGAACTTCAGGCATCCTTCATGATTCCACTGATGAACTCAGGCTGCCCTGGGCTTCTCTTGTCAAGGGAAAAAGGCATTTTAGGGTGCACATCAATGGTACAAATGCAGGCACCCACTGCAGCTGAGACTAATCACACTGAGCAGATCCCCAAAGACTACAGAGGGAGACGTAGCTCGGATGGATGTGTCTGTCAGTGGTGCTTAATTGAGTTAGATGAACACAACATCAGTGCCTGGAACAAGGCTCAAACCCAACCTTCCAGTGAGAATCTCATCTAAGAACATTTACTGCGTGAGGCTGGACCTCTGAAATTGTGTAAACAGGGAGCTGAAGTCAGAATTACGCTCTGACCACATGAATTATATGAGCAGGACTGAGAAGCAAAAGAAACCTCAGGTCTGGCATCGTCATGGCAAGGCTGAGGACAACATCCTGCTTTGGATTATTGTCTTTAAAACTGCTTCTGATCAGTATTTCCATCCCTATTCTGAGCTTTGTCTGTGAACAAGGGCCCAGCCTGTAACTACCAAGCCAATCAAAGCAAATAAAGGTCACCTGAGAGACTGCAGCACCTGCCCTTTGTCACAGTGATACAGGAATATAATGGCTATTATTACAACAACCACTTAAACTCTTCCCAGATGCATGAGACAACAGATCTGAGACAAGAGCTCATTCTCCCAATTATCCATCCCGTTTTAGAATGAAAATGTAAGCTGTGCCATGGAGAAAAGAACCTGGAATCGATGCCATCATATTGCTGCATAATTCTCCAGGGCTGTCCAAGCCTCGGTGTATGATGGCACAGAGGAGAATTACAAGACAATGTAAAAATAAATATACTTTTTTTTCCAGTCACCACTGGGCCAGGACAGCTCTAAGGGGAGTTCAGAGGGACTAGAGACAAGCCCTTTCTAAGGCTGTTCAGAGAGCAGGGGAGACTCAGCTGCTAATTCTCTAGAGCAGCAAAACTTTGTGATGCTGGAGAGTCCCTCCAGTGGCTCAGCTCCCAAAGGCACATGGATTTTCTCTCCTGAGACAGCAAAAGGCACTTGTGGCCCTGGCATGCCCCCTTCTCCTGAAGCTGAGAACTTGCAGAGTTTCCTCCTACCCCATATTTATCCATCTGCAAAACGATCTTCTGCAGCTGAGCTGTTTCAGTGGCAGCTGAACTCCTCTTGTACAGCTCGATGACGCCAATCACTTCCTCCTTGGAGATCTCCTTCTCCAGCACAATGCCGTTATCTTCTGGACAGGCAAGAAACAGAAAGAGGGGGAAAAAAAGGTCTCCAAGATGAGCATTGCTTCATCAGCCACTCTGATAACCCTGGAAGGCAAAGCCTAAAGCACACAGGACTGAGCCAGAGGTCAGGTACAGCCTGTACCTGCTCTTGTGACTAGAACATGTATGTCCTTGACCCTCAGCAAGGCAGGGAAAAAGTTAACTAGTGTGTAGGGCCAGCAAACTTTCTGGCCCAAACCATTTTCTCAACTTTTTAAATCATCAGGCTCCTCAGTAACTTAAAAAAAAAAATAAATCTTGTAGCTTTTTGCTTGCCTGTAAATTAAGAAAGCAAATAATCACACAGGAGTTGCTGCCTTTTGACCTTCATCTGCCTAAAAGAGCTTGGGAGTTCAGAGCTAACCAATGTCCTTCACTGCTCCCTTCAAACTGGGTGCAAGAGGGATCACAATGACAAGTGTTTCCAACTCCTGGCTCCTACCATGCACCACACAAATTTGATCTTCTGGAACCCAAAAAAATTGGGGTCCTGGGCCTTCACCACGTTTCTGCAGGGAAGATTCTCTGCTGTTAAATGTGTAAGTGTAGCAGCTATAGCTCCTTCCTGCAGAAAGGTGTTAAGAATTATTAAGATTAATCTACATGGAAAATTAACAGACAAGTCTGGGTGCAGATTCCCTGAAGGAATAGCAGGAGAAGGGCTACAAGAGATGAGAGTGATTTTGGCACCTAAACTAGCAGGTTATGAAGGTACCTGCAGTTTCAGACCCCCAGTTCAGGAGACAGGGAGTACAAGTGATGGTTCACAGGGGCAAGGGGATGGAGAGAGACCAGTCACTGCCAGTTCCTAAAGGATATGGAAAAGCATGTCCAAAACCAGCACCAGTCTAAGTACCACTGGGAGATGTGGAAAGAATTGGATAGGCAGTGTCTGTCGTCCTCCATGTCATGGCAAAGAATGCTGGCAAACCACCAGGATCAGCCTGGATGCTGGAAAAGCCACTTGGAGACGTTCTGCTGCCAGAGAGTACATTAGTGAGGAAGGGAAATTGGTTTTAAAAAAATTAAGTCATCTTCCTGTAAGGTTTGCTGTTGAGCTTTGCTACATCATTGCTGTAATGTTTCCTAGAGTTCTTCCATGAAATGAACACAGACTTCCAATTTTCAAGTAATTTGGTTGAAATGGCTCAAGCAGTTGAAGTTTGTAGGTGTGCACACACATATATATATATAAAACCACATACATCCACCCACACACTCATTTTGGGGAAGTGCTGGGGGAGAGATGAGGGCCAGAGCAGAAAGACGAAACAGAAATATCACACAAAAGCAGAAGAATTAGCTGAGGAATAATAATATCAGGGTAAGATAAGATATCTGGTCTTTGCTGGCCAATCCCATTCTCTCCTACAGATATAAGGCACCAGGGAGAGAAGACACAATGTTTTAGGTTAACCAGCCCCCAGTTCTGACCTTCTGAATCTTGGTTCTTCCGAGTGTAGTTCATGCGGAAGACAAAAGCATCCAGAATAAAAGCCACAATGATTGTCATCACCACCATGGTCACAATATAGAAGATCATGAAGTAGAGACGGCTCCAGTGAGTAGTTTGGGATGTCACCCCTTCCTGAAGAGGAGAGGGAAGACGTCACCAGTGCACAAAAGAAGGGAGAGACAACAGACATAAAGCAGCATAAACACACTCTCTCTTTCCTGGCTTCACAGTTGGCCCCAGGGACTGCTTGTGCAATGCTCAATGCCCCAGCTGGTCCTTGCAGATAAGCTGCCCCTCAAGCTAAAAAGGAGAGGTTCCTATATACAAACACACAGATCATTCAAGGCTTGTGGCTGTAAGAGCCACTGTGCCATGAGAACACAGCTGGGACAGCAGGGTGACAACTGGAGCACAGAGCGACTTCGTCTGTCCAGACTATGAAAAGTGGCCTGAAGGCTGGTCAAGATTCACAAGAAACTGTGCCCAGCAGCATCCCAGAGGTCAAATGCCACCCAACAATCAGGACCAAACGTTGAGCGGCAACAAGTGACAATATTGAGCCCATTCCAATCACCATGGGAAGGAAGCAGTGGTGATGTGGAAAATCCAGCTGAACTGGCAGAGTCTGTGCTGTCTGAGCTCACGGGGTAGGTGAGGTTTACTCACCATGATGATGTACCAGTCGTTGACAACTGTCAGCTCAAACAGTGTGACTGTACAGAAGGGAGAGAAAACATACAGACAATTGCTTTATCCATCCTGACCTATTTTACAGTGATTTTTAGACACCAAAGTTTCAAGACAGCCAGCAAATCTGGAGACACAACACAAACCCTCATTTTTGCTTCACACAAAGGGGGTCAGACCCACAGAACGAGCAGCATGGCTCAATCTGTATTTCATAAAAGAATCAGAAAACAGACCTGACTCTCTTCACTAGGGAGCAGGGAGACCTCTGAAATCTCCAGGACATAAGCATCTCTGCTCACACAATAAGAAAAATCAAGGAGAGCAATCAACACATTCAAATTATTCTTCATCAGTGGGTTTAGAGAAATGTATTGGCATCACTTTGGTTCTTTAGAAGGGCAGTGACTTAATGCCCTCCTTAAACACCTCTGGAAGTCTGGTCTGTTCACCAGAAAGAACAGATCTGATGGCTTCCAGCTGCCTTTAAGAGACATCTGCCTACCTTGCAAAACAGTCATGGCACAATTAGTCAGCTGGAGTTCTCCAGACAGAAAGTGCAGGATGCTGTGTGCCTGAGGTGCATTAGCAGGACTCTTGGAGAGTCCCAGGCTCACATGAGCATTACAGCATTACAGAGCCATCCAGCTCTGCAGGAACACAGAATAATCTTTGCTACAGACAAAACTGCCCTTACCAAAGCTGTTCAAAATGTTGTCAAAGTTGTTGAGATAGTAATACCCTTCTTCCACAACTGTTTTGTTGCCAACTGTGTGATTCACCCAGCGGTAGGAATCTGCAACTGTGCTTGTGCTGGTTGGAGAAACCAGGACATAGAATCAGCAGAGACTGGAAAAGCAAGGTAAATCTCAAGGGTTATAAATACCAACCCCCCTACAAGGTGGTGAGCAGGGTGGCAGTTTCTACCTCTTGGTCTTTTCCTCTGAAAGCAAGCCCCTTTCCTTCACAGCTCAGCACAAGCCCAGGGAGCACATGGAGACTTTCTAACCACTCTGCAAATATTGTACCAGAGAAACTGAGAGTTTGAGTTGGACTCCCTGGCTCGTAGCCTTAAAGGTTGGCATTCCCAAGTGGTCTGTCATAATTTAAGATGAAAAGGGCACAGGACAGCTTAGCTTACAGGACCAGGTGAATTCATCTTGGTACAAAGGCAGATCTAAATATTTAATACATCTGTCCAAGCAACTCTGGCATCATAGAAGCATAGAATGATTTGGGTTGGAAGGGACCTTAAGGACCATCTCATTCCAACCCTTCTGCTATGGGCAGGGACACCTTCCACTAGACCAGGTTGCTCAGAGCCCCATCCAACCTGGCCTTGGACACTTCCAGGGATGGAACAAGAGAAGTGAAGCACGTCCTGCATTTTCACCACGTGTCGCCTGAGCTACAAAACCCCCACTGAGCCCCATCCTCTGGCCCCTTCTCCACAGGGAAATAGAGCTGCCAGAGCTCACTGCTGCTGGCTGAGCACCAAAGCACTGCTGGGGGGGATGGATTTGAGGTACTCACTTGCAGCAGTTTGGGTAGACCACACCAGCAAAGAACTCCATGCCAACAATGGCAAAGCAATAGTAGAAGATCAGCAGGGTTAAACCCAGACTGGAGGCAAAAACAGAAAGAGTACTGTGCTACTGAAGAGTTGCTAAGGCAAGGAAACACAAAATCCCAGGCTGGTTGCTCTGGAAGGAATTTCCAGGGGATGGGAAGCAGCACTGAAAACCCCACACAACCCCCCCATACTGCTGTGGCTCTGCAGTTCTTTGCCTGCTCTCATTCAAGAAGTCCTTGGACAAGGAACTTGCCACTTGCTGAAGAGAGAAACTAAAGAGCAGCCTGGATTCTCTCCCAGCCTGTCCTTTTCTGTTACAAAAACGTCTCTCCACAGTTTCTTTAACAAAGAAACCACACACTGTTTCTGCCCTCTCCACATCCCCGGGTGCAGGGACTGTGCCAGGAGCAGGGCTCTCCAGCCAACACGCTCTGCTCAGACCTCCTTGCAAGGGAATCAGGGCTGAGGATGCCCCACTCAAACACCAACCTCCCTCTGCCCCACCACTTCAATAATGCTCTTGAGTGGCTCTGCTGAGGACAGGGAAACATCTGGGGCTCAGTATATTCATGCCAATGTTCCTCCCAAATGGGCCTCCCCTCTCAGCAAGAGCTGGGATGGGGGAGAAAAATTAAAACACGCATTTACCCTTAGTTATACTCTTAACACAAAAGCAGGGGGAGGCACAGGGTGCTGGAGTGTTGCTTATCATACACTGCTCCAAGAAACTGGAAGATTTAACACCCCACTGCAGCACAGTGAAGAGTCAGTAACGACCTACTGGCAGATCAGAGCATAAATCCCTTTAGCAGGTCTGACAGCTCCTTGTCCTGATCCCAGCCCTGGACACTAAACCTCCACTCCCCACCACCACCCAAAGACAAGCAGCTGGTACCTGGCCATCCGAGGGAACAACTCAAACATGGTGTCCAGGACGTTCCTGTAGCGCTTCTTCAATTTAAATAACCTGGAAAGAGAAGTCAGGAGTTACCTCCACCCTGCAGCTCTCCTGGTGTCAGGGGAAACAGTTAAAGGGGGTACCCCAGCTCTCTCTTCCTCTCAGGTCAACGACAGCAAGGTTTCCTGACACCAAACTCACGGGGTCTGCTCTTGCTCGAGTGGTCTCCACTCACCTAATGATGCCCTGCTGTCCCATCTGACTGTTTATGGCACATTCAACTAAGTGCTGACAGGATTGAGGATCTCAAGGAAAATGTCTCTGTCTTTTTACACAGCACGATGCATAAATAGCTCTTTAAAAAACCTAAAAATCATAAGAACTTAAACAAGTCCTGTGTACAGGATTCATTCCTCCTTCCCTCAGACACAAGCTTTTCTGTGTTTCCCCCATGACCCAGTAAAAATTGATGAAAGAAAACTACATTGTGCCTGCTAATTTAAGATTTGGCATCTCCATCAGCCTTTACAGAGAAACACAGCTGCCAAACAGGCCTTGGCAGGGGAGGAACTGAGAAAACATTTTTTTTTCCCCCTTGAGTGTCATAAAGTGTTCTTTAAATCCTCACTGAAGAGCTAAATTACATTAGCTTGTTTTTATCAAAACATTTTGCCTCAAATCCCTTCCTTCTATGGCTCTTGAGGTGTTTGTGAAGGTGAATGTACCTCGACACGAGAGGGTTAATCAGCCCCTGCTCACTGAGCTGCAGAGAGGTTACAGGCTGTGGTCTTGCTTAAAGTGTGAGATGCAGTTAGAGCAGGGCTTGTACTTCACCCTAGAAAGCAGCATCCTTTGAAAACTGTAATTTCTGGTAATTCAATGGAAATTATTAAACTGGCTCAGACCGTCTCACCCTGACAGAAGAGCTTTTCTCTGAACAGCATCAGACAATTTAGAGGAGGTGTAAGAACCCCACGAAGGCAGACACAGGATAATCTGCCCCTGGTAAATCCCTTGATCTCTATTAGAGATCAGCTTAAGCTCCAAAGCACGGGGTTTCATATCCCATCCCAAGTTTTTTGTTATCGTTCATTTTGATAACTCTGGCTTAATCTCATTACCCCACGCAATTCCTGCTTGCCATGGTCACATACCCACAGAGCAATCCTTGCCCTCTCCTGGTAAGGAGCTCGGTCCCCAACGGGATTGATGGAAAACAAGCCTGGCTGTTTCCTCCCACCTGCCCTCTGGATCCCCCCCCAGCCCTCCCAGCTCACCTCAGCAGCTGGAGGGGCCGCAGGACCACGATGAAGTAGAACGGCTCCATGTCAAACGCCAGGGCCATGAGCCCCAGAAATGCAAACAGGGTGACTGAGAAGTCAAAGCTGGAAAGAAAAATATAAAATGAGGTAAGAGCAGTGATTTATCACTAGTGTTTCTGCAGAGAAGAGCTATTGGTGCTGCTCCAGCCTAACGAGATGCACGAGGCCAAGGGCAGAAGAATTATAAAAGCCTGCTCACAGCCTTCTCTACAGGCTTAAAGACTCAGAAGTTGGGTCTTTCTAACCCAAAAACGTGAGTGTGCACTTACAGATTCCAGCCTGAGGACAGATACTCCACAGGCCCCAGCCCAGTGGTCTTCAGGAGCAGCTCCACACCATAGACTGTAAGACAAGAGGAGAGCCACGGTCAGGAAGGAGCAGCATCACAAGGAAGGCTCATGAGAAGGTTTGTCCTCATGGATGTGTGGTGCTTCTAGAGCAGAACTTCTGACAGAGGTTTAACAGACTCCCACCCACCCTCCTGATTCTCAGTGAGGTGCCAAAGAGACATTTCCCCTCCAAATCAACACATTTTCCTGTTACTCATGGTGACTTCTCTCCAGAACAGTGCACAAAACACTGAGCTGGAAAACATGCTATAAATGTTGAGGGACAAGCTCCTGTAGCAAAAGCCAGAAAGGGGTGCTGGGAATTCGGTCCTGCCTTATTGCTTCCTTCTATTTTTGTGGAACATATCCACATCCCATAGCCTCGCCTTGACCTACAGGGAGAGAGAGATCCAAGGAAGAGCCATTTACTTCACACTCTGTTCTGGCAGGACCTGTAGGTTAAAGAACATCATAATAGCAAGTATGTCATCCCAAAATCTTTCTTTCCAGCTTCCAAGGAGCAGAGGTGGGTGAGAAGCAAAGGGAAGAGCTGGATGACATCCTTGTGAGAAGAGGAATTGCAGAGCACCTCTGCCTTCAAACTTCCATAACGAGTGTTTTGAAGACTAATGGCCAGGGAAGCACTAGAGCTCCCCAGCAGCCACATAAGAGGTAGCAACCTCCCAAAGAACCTCCTGCTGCAGTTGTACACACTGTTTTGATTCAATGGAGCTATACTTTGTTTCTCCCTGAGCAAGAGACATTGTCAGCAGCATGGAAGTGAACTCACATCACAGTGCAATGAACCAGCACATGAAGATGTAATTGTTTATACTTGGGCTGGAAAGGAAGATTAAGGTACATGTTCATGGAGGGGATGACGTTCAGTTAGAAAATTCAGCTTGTCAAGTAGCTCATCCAGTGCTTTCAGACTCCTCAGCACGTCCCTGCACTCTGTACTCCACCAGGCCTGCCTTGCTGTGTGTGGCAGAGAGCCAGCTCGCAGCTGCAATCAGATCAGAGCTGGGAATGCCTCCTGGAATAGCTGGTGCAGCACAGAGCAACCTCCCACAGAGCCATCACAAGCCTGGAAACCTTTTCACTCTGCACGCTGTGCCTGACAGATGAGGCTTCTCTGCTCTCTGGGCTCAAACCAGCTCCAAGAGTCACACAGCAGCTTCTGCAGAGCTGCAGCAGGGGTAAGAGGCTCCCAGATGACGTGACACAGAGAGCTGTGGGGCAGTGCAGCAGTGCTCACACAGGGCTGAGAGGATGCTGGTGATCCCTGCCAGGCACAGCATTGTTCTGGAGGGAGGCTCTATGCCTGTGGCTAATGTATAACTTCAATTCCCCTCCCAAATCCTCATGAAATGAGACAGTTGTGTTGGGAGGCATCAGCTTACTTGTGAGGAAGACTATGTAGCTCCATGGGACGTTCCTGGAGAAGAAATTCCCACCTGCAAGACAAAAGAACAGCTTTCTCTAGCCTTCCCTTTTTTCAACCCTCCAGCATCCCAGTCAAGAAACAAGCTGTGATGTTTCCTACCTTGCAGCATGAAGGTTTCAACAAGAATCCAAATTCCATTCACAGCCACCACAGTATCTGGAAAACAAAGTAAAAACCCATAGCAAAGCCACTCCTGGACCAGAGGACATCCATTTCCTAGGCTAACAAAAAAGTACAATATAGGACAAATGGCAAGGTCATTGTTTCCAATTCAATTCAAACAGAACTCATAAACTGGGAGAGTCTCCTACCCTGACTTTTCCCAGGCCATTAACAGATGCACTACTTTCATCCTCAGAAGGAAACCAAACTAAACCAAAACAACAGTCTGAACCATGTTCAATCATTTTTACTCATAATTATCTTATATTCTGCCACATTATTAGCCGTGTATTCCAGCTTCCTCCTAGTTCTGGAACAAGACTTTGAGAACCACTGGGTCCCCAACAGTGCAGGACAAAGTCCTTTCCATTTGGATCTATAACTGCTCTCCAGCATTCAAATCTGAAGCTGCAGGACTTCTTTTCATTCAGACCTCACTCCATCCCCCCTCTTTAGTTTAACATCCCAATTTATAAAAACTACTCCTCCAACATTCAAAAAAGCCCCAAATCACTAAGTAGGAAGAGATCATTTAGAACACAGCAGGTAGCACCAAGAGGAAGCAGTTTTTCTCCTCTAGAGAAGAGGAGCACAGGCTCTTCCTCACAGGCAGCACAGCTGCCAAGCAATCCCTCCAGCAGTGAGGACACTTGCACCTCCTGGAGTGCAAACAGAATGTGGTTGACTGGCAAGGCAGTTCCTTATCCAGCATCCTTCAGCTGATGGATAAAACCCCCAAGCTTGGGAAAGCTCACCACCAACCTACCTAAATGCAACCAGACCCACAGGAGTGTTGTGCAGTGACCCTGGGAGCCTCTCCAGAGCGAGAGCTGAGAACCCAGGCTGCAGCAGTGGTTGGTACAAGTAAACAATTCCCTCCCTCTCCACCAAAACTCCAAAATTTGTACATGAGCCATGGCCCAGACCACAGCCCAGGCCACACCATGCAGACAAAGCACACCAGACCCACATCAGCAAGGGAGCTCATTACTTCTACTTACACATGGTGTACTGGAACACACGGGACTTCACAAGGATGTTGATGCCTGCACGAAGGAAAGTATGGTGAAAAAAATGTTTACACAGTCCTCCATACCATAGATTCCTCTATCTTCCCCCTAGGGACATTTTTCATACCAATCCTCAGCAGAACAGATCAGCAGATTATTAAATTTCACTTCCTTGGGACGAAGTTCAAATATCCCCTAAAATTTTAGCAGCAGTGAACTCACTATCCTTAATCCCTGAGGTGCCTTTTTTGGTCCTTATGTACTAGTTCTGAATCCCTCTCCACAGTCACTGCTGTCTGGAATATGGAGAAACTCTGGGAACTCTCCTGGATTCAGCAATTGAAAAACCCCACCTAACCTCTGTGCTGAGAAAGGAATACAGTCCTGCATGACTTCAGGGGCTGATTTAATATGGAGCTTCTGCCAAGAAGCCTCTTATTTTCAGGAAGCCAGGGTTTGGGTCAGAGCATGGGGAATATTTACAGGACAGAAATCTTCCTTGGAGGCTCTGGATACACAGGGAGTTGGTTAGTAGGCCTTCCCTCGGCTGTTTACCAGGGACATGAGAGAAAGTCCCCTCAGAGTGCCCTGTCTTTGTAAAGAAATGATTTCCTGTTAGTTGAACACGTGTTGCCATGAAAACACAGCCTGTTACCTTTAAAAATGAGGAATGCTGTCCGTGGAAGGTCATCAAACCAGTGCTCGCGGTTTCGTTTCGCCTGGAAGCAGAACAACCACGATCAGCAGCAGCCAGTGCTACATCCACACACAAAAAAAGGGCAGGGATGGAGACCCACCTTATCCCCTTCATCTGCTTCTTTTCAACTGCCTTTATTTCTTACCCAGCTTCTCTCTAACCACTGGTCTCCTTTGCTCTCCCTCCCACACACACTTCCCCTCTTCTCCACCCAACAAAGACTCACCTTCCATTTTAAGCCAACAACTTCATAGAAATTGTAAAAATCCTTCAGACTGCAAAACAGAAAGAAACATCTGATCAGAGCCTTGAGGTTGACTAGATTCTTAAGTGTCCTTGTCATCAGCAGCAGAGAGTCCCTGGAAGTTATTAACTCCTTATTAGAACTGCAGCCACAACTGACAGAACTCAACACTGACCTCTTCCCGGTCTGGCCAAAGGTTCCTGACTGACAATAGCCAGAATCTCCTTTCTGTAACACTTCAGCCCTTAAAGGAAACTCTGACTCTACTGAACTCCAGAATTTTACCACTGAAAGAAAAGACCTGAGGCTTAGATGACAACTCCAAGGGATAGAGATTGCACTGCTCTTCACGCAGAAGTCTTGGACTACTGCCTTAATTACTCATACAGCCCTTTTCTAACATCTTTGCACATTTTCTTTTCAAGGTAACAATGAAGTTTGAAAAAAGGACACGAAAGCAAAGAAACTCATAGAACATGAGTGCCTGTCTAGGTGCTCGGGGTCAGGCCTGTAACAGCTTTTAGGAGTCTGAAAGCGAGGATGCTGAACTTCTCAGACTCCTGCTGGTGTCATTAGGTGCCTAAATTTAAGAACTCAGCCTTTCTCCCTATGCCATTTTCAATACTTCTCCGTGGCACTTGACTTCAAGGAGAAGCATCGGCACCAGTTTCATGGGAGACTCACTCCAAGCCTGTCTGTGGCCAGAACAAAGGAAAAGGAGGAGAAGATCTCCTGCTCTAATTCCCTCTGCTTCCTTGCTGGTTGGTGTCAGCTGCACCCACCCACCAGAATGACAATTCTCTGCCTCATAACACAGAGAATGGCAGCCCTGAAAGCACCAGCAGAACCAGATTTTAATTAACAAAACCCTGGGGGGAACAGCCAGTTGCTGGAAAAAAGCAAAAACTTGTTAAGCTGCGAGGCTGCGCTGTGTGAAGAAATCTCCTCGCAGGCTCTTGTGCTGTTCCCTAGTTTCTGGCTCCTCTGTTCTGGCAGGGGAGTGGGAAGCAGATCCTGCCTGTGAGTGCCAGCACAGCGTTGTATCCACAAGAGGGCATGCAGGAACTCCATCCAAAGGAAAACCTCAGCTCTCAGGGCACCCACCCCTCCCAGCTCCTGCTTCCCAGACAAATCCCTTCCATCGCATAACTCTATTCCCACATCTCAGACAACAACCCTCATTCCATAAACCCGCTAGGAAGCCCAGCCAAACGTCAGGGAGTGGAGCAACCTCCCTGCTCTGGGTGCAGCAGGAACACCATCCTACCTGACTAAAGGAGTATTGCTCTGATTCAGTGCTTTGAAGGTGAGATATCTCTCCCTGGCACACATCCGAGGCTTGTAGAACCGCAACAGGCCTTCGAAGTGCCTGAAGGAAATTCCAGATGGCCTCTGGAAACAAAGGAATGTTGTCATAAGCAGTGACATCAGGCAGGAATATGCAGAGGCAAGGGCGTTTAATTCTCACTCTGGATTTATTTTAAGCAGGATTTCATACATTATAACTGAGCCCCCAAAGTACCCTAAGCTATTACTTCAACGTATCAAACTTATCCCAGGGCACAGAGATCAGAAGCTCTCCTGGCAATTGGTCCCTCCAGCAAATGCAGAACTGTTCCCTGTTGTCCCATTGCCTGAAAATTGTCCAACCAGGCACCCCAAGCAGAATTCAACCCCTCTTCTTGGGCAATTAGCAGACAGCCTAACAGATCCCATTACTGGCACTTTTTTAAGACTATCAGCCATGTGAACTAATCATGAACTAATCTACTAGAAGTGGGTTAGTTATTTTTGGGCCTTATTTCTCATGCTGCTCCACAACTTAAGCAAGAAATCAACCTTCTCTCCCAAGTGCTTGTAATAAGTTGTTTGTAGGTGAATTACTCCTATTTCTACACCATTTACTCGTGCAGGATCCAGCAACTGGATGTACCTTTACTTGTATGACCCACCCCTCCTCTCAGTAGTGGTGCCTGAGTAAGTCAAGCAAGTCCTCAAGTGACCCAAACCGAATCAGAGAGAAAGCAATGATCACATTCACTCCAGAAAAAAATTTCACTGATTTTATCAAGCCAAAAAAGCTGAAATTCAGAGTACTGAGTACGAGTTACACAAATGCAAAAACCAGTAGCCCTTGGTGAGTATCATTACAACCAACAGACACAAATCACCTTTTTTGGAACGTGCCCTTTAAACACTCCAGCCCAGTGGTGGTGCTAAGGCAGCTGGCAGAGCCCTGTACCTGTTTGGTGACCAGCAGGCCGTAGGCGTGCTGGATGGCCGTGCGCTTGTGCAGCAGCAGGGACTTGAATTTCCTCTTCTCGATGTCATTGAAAGTGTCAAACACCACAGCGAGAAGCTGAGAGGGAAGACAGGAGAGAAAGTCGTGATTTGATCCTTATGCTCTGCAGCTACCTGAGCCAGGGCTTCCCAAACAGGTGGGAATATCCTGCCTGCAGCAGGAATTTACTGAGCGCTGGCTGAGGCAGAATGGAGCCAGTGAGGTCTCGCTGGCATAAGGGATCCCACAAAGGGATCCTCAGGCTCACTGCACACACACTCATCCACTTTTTGGAGGAGGTCCAGGTGTTTCTGGCCTCTCAACACTTGCTAGTGGGTTTTAACAGCTAAGGCTAAACCACACACGTGCCAACAGAAAACAGTATCAGGTTTGTTAAAACGTTCCTGGAAAGCAGGTTTTGAGGGCTGCTCTCTGCACTCACCCTGCCACGGGAGGGAGCTTTGGCTAACAACTGTCAAAGCTGACCCTCTATCTAGGACACAAGCAGTGAAATCCAAGCCCACCAAAAGCATCAAATCCCTCACCTTGGGTTGCAGAACTCCCCAACTCCTTTGGCAAACCCTTTTCCACCAGTCACATCCTCCCCTGAGCAGCCGTGCTCTCGCACTGCAGTGATCAGCACTCAAGCCCTGCCACACTGAGTAATTCCATCCCCTTCAAACTGATTTACAAAGTATTTCAGGCGAGCCCAGATAATAAAATGCCATTTTATGATAAATAATTAAGACAGAGAAGGACAATAAATTCCATGCAAGTGAGTATGTCACTCCAAGCACAATATTAATGTGAGAGAAGCTGAAAGATGCTCGTATCATTTGGTTTTCTGTGATTTAGTTCAATTCCTCGCGGTTAAACACTAAAAGAGTCCTGTCTGTAGCAAAGCTGCCACTTCTACAAGTCTTCTGACAAAGGGTCTGAGATTATTATAGAGCACTTTTGGGAGTGGGGAAGACTCTGCTGGGCAATGAGCTCCAAAATCAGGCAGAGAGAAGTCAAGAGCTTCACAGGGGACTCACCAGGTTCATGATGAAGTACAGCTCAATGGAGAGATACACGATGAAGAAGACACAGGACCAGGGGTTCCGGGCGTAAGACGGCATCATCACATCAGGGAAACTGTATCCCAAAGGACACAAGTTTAAGCACCAAATAGCTCATGTTACACTTCCCACTACACAGGCAAGAGGCACAGGACACGGGGGGGTGTGTGTGTGTAAACTCATATCCAAAGATCTGCACATTTCTGCAAAATGTGTCGTTGCTCATGACACAGAACTCTGTGCCCAGCAATGAGCAGCAAGAACATGGGGGCACGACGAAAGAAATAAATAAGGAAAGCACTCTGAAATTCAAATTCCTTTCACATCCCAAATACCAAACGGGATTTGTGACCTGGCTAAGGGTTGTGCTTTGATACTTAACAACAGCAGCAATAGAGCCTCGGTGTAAGTGTTACAACCTCAGATTTATTCCATCCTCTGCTAATTTCCTAATCATGAGAGCTCCCCCTGACAGCAGACCAATATTTACCCACTGTTATTATACCAATTTCCTAGCAGATAAGTGAACTGAAGCAGAGGAATAGGAAGTTACTTCTCAACAGCCAACTGTTGGCTGACAAAAGAGCACAAATAGAAACTTTCCCTTCTTGGGTCAAGGCCTAATAAAGCTGTTTCCCCCCTTATTGCCCTCACAGTGATGAAGCAGTCTGAGTCCTCAGAGATAACTCTGCAGCTGAGGTCACAGTGTCCTAAAGCAAAATGAAATACCAGTTCTTCCCATGCAGGCTGACACTGGAAATCTCTGACACAGAGGAAAGGGGTCACACATTTGGAGACAGAGTGTTTCTGCAGATAAACTCTCGGCTCTGCTAGACTCCTTTGGGACAAAGGGAAAGACTTAACTAGAAGAGCATGAACTTACTTTGAAGTGGTCAAAAGCACGAAGAGGTTCACGAGGCTGTTCTCTAAAGTATTGAAGTACTGAAAGAAAAAGCTCCCATGACAAAACGCAAGCAGAATTTCACGGGGACATTTCGTTCAAAAAACAACCAACCCACCCACTTGCGCTTCCACAGCTCCCTGATGCCTTCCCTAGGGAAAGGTACTTCTGCACTGGTCCTTTTTAAAGTCCCTTGACAAAGATTAAGGGTTAAAACAAAAGCTTATCTATGCTTTTTGGTGGTAGTTACTCCCAGCAAGCCACAGCCTGGGCAGCAGCAGGAACCTGCTGGACTCCAACCGCCGCAGCGGAAGCAGCCGAGCTTTCACCCAGACACCTCCTTCCCTGGGGACAGTGGCAGGTGGCTCTTTTGACTGAATTAAGACATCAAGAACAAGGAACAAGTCTCTGTGAACATCCCCTCTGGGACACCCTGTCTTTGAGGCAGTTCCCTGCACAGTCTTCCTTCCCAGTAGGGAGTAAAGCAGGGTGACACTGCCAGGCAGCCTTGGACCGGCTGGCACCTGGTCTCCCAGGGATCACATGGAATAAGCCATGCCTGCACAGTAATGTTTGAGCCTTAGGCATGTCAAATGAGACTCGAGCTGCAGCTGAAAGAGTCAAGATACTCACCGGGTCGGAGTGGTTAGGAGAAAACAAATAAAAACCTAAAGAAGCAGCAGAGAAGGTAGAGGAGGAGAGACAGAGGGAAAGAACAAACAAAAATAAAGTCTGTTTAATGTCAAGCAGCAAAGCAATTCCCAAAGAGAAGATTAAACTAACAGTAAGTCCTCTCTGACACCATGAAGATGGGAGTATCTGAAAGGCCTTCTCCATAGAGATTTGCCAATAGATGTCACTGATCCTTTTGGAAAACAAACCTTCTGGGCATGGTTTGGACTGTACCAGGTACACTGCAGACATTTGCATTTGTGGGGATGTAAACTAAACTAACAAGATTGAGGAACAGGTGATGGAAGCAGAAGTTGGAAACACACACCACTGACTGTGCTCTGGAAGAGGTCAAAATCTTCTAGATTGCCTCAAAATCAAATACCCAGCTTCCAGATTTTTTTGATCTTTAATTCTGCCTTCCAGATGACTGTGGATGAAATGGGATAAATGGAAGATCCTGGCAGGACTCTGAATATGATCAGCTTTATATTCATCCAAGCTGTTGGTGTTGATTTTGGACAATAACTGGTTAAGAGCATCACTTCACCTTCCATAAATAAAACTTACCTAGAATAGCAAAAATCACCATGAAGAAAAGGAGGAGGAGAAGAATGTCAATAAATGGTGGGAGGGACTGGAAGATCTGTCGCAGATTTCTGAAAAATAAGAAAACATTAATAAACTAAAACTTGCACGTTTACTCCTCCAGGTTGTCAGGGGGAAAAAAAACCCAACCACCACCACATCACACTTGAGGGCTTTCTTCCCACTCCCTCCAAGGATTAAAAGTAGAAGGCTTGCTAAATTAAGATGGTTTCCAAGCTACCCATCTGTCCTTCGCAGTCAGCTCTCAGGTACTGCAAACAATACTAATGTCACACTGTCAACTCTCCCTCTTCAGACTAACTCTGATTCATTGTGCAGCTTACAGGCAAATCAGGGAGGCAATGCAGCCACACTCATGTGCTGGGCTCTGTGAGGTGGTTTGTACACGTGAGGCCAGCACTGTGTGCTGTGAGCAATCCACACGAGGTACAACTAAAATATCTCCAAGATTTGAAATGCCTGTGAAAGACACTGGTTTTCCCGGGATGCTTGAAGGATCTGAGTGCTTTTCCTCCAGCCCAGCCCCAGGCACCACAGCAGAACACCCAGCTGAGCATCACCTTCTGACAGCCCCACAGTAGCGACAGTCCACGAGGAAGATGCAGCGCAGGGCCCTGGTGATCCGGACGTGCGAGGTCTGGCGCACCAGCACCACGATGGCCTCTATGAACTGCACAAACAGCACGCAGGTCTGCAAGAAAGGGGGGTGATGAGAGGCACAGCTGCAGTCTCCTTTTGGGAAAGGCAAAGCTCTCGCTGACCACCTGTTTATTTGGATGCTTTAAGGGATGGGAGGTGTCCCTGAGAGCTGAGAGATCTCACATGAATCATCTGGCAGCTGGGACACGCGGCTACGTCAGCTCTGCTGCAGTGCAGGCCAACATTTAATCTGGTTCTTTGGATGCTGAAGGAGGAAACACTGACAACTTACCTTTACCATAGTCCTTTTGTGCCTGATAAAGGTTTGGAAGCCCAGCCACCTCATCTTCATGGAGAGTTCAAAGACGACCACGATTAATGCAAACAGCTCCAGGGTTGCATGGACCTGTCACAACACAGGTTTGATTGTAAACAGCAGCACAGCAAAGGCCACACTTCTGCCCCTCCTTTTTCAAGAAGCACAACAGTCTAAGCACAGCACACAGGAAAACCCAAGGCCACTCTTTTAAAGCCAGCACAGCACTGGTTTTCAAAATTTCTGTATTTACTGCTTTGGGCTTTCATTAAAGCCTGTACAATTTTCCTCTAATCAGGCCAGATTTTCCTGAAATCCTTGTCCCTTTTGGACTTGAGCAACACATTCAAAAAACTTACTGATACATTTGAAACACAAGGGCAAGACACCAGTAACTTGAGCAGAAACACTTCTAAAAAAAATTGAGACTGTAATTTTTTTAGTGAAACACAGGAACAGAGGCAGGAAGAATTTACACAGAGGAGAGTTTTCCCTTGAACTAGACATTCTGGACAACCACAGAGAGGGTCCTGATCAAGCTCTGGATCACAATGATGCTCTGTGCAGTGCTGAAGGGCCCCTTCTCTGTTGGAAGATGCAAAATCCACCACAAAGAAGACAATGGGATTTTCGTACCACCTCAGTTTTAGTCACAACTCAAAACCCAAACTGAGTTGTGCAGCCCTGACTCATTTTGAGGACCCCAGGGTTATCAAGGCTGGTTTACACCTCTGGCATGGTCCTAAGGTGCCATAAAAGCTCCAAAAGCAGCAGTAGATTCTTTCACGAACAACAGCAGCTCTTAGCACTGTGCCTGACAGTGGGACCTCACGAAGTGGATGTGGACTCACAGAGGAACACACCAGTTTGTGTATTATCCCTTCTCTCAACCTGCACTTTGTGCAGCTTGGACATAAAACTTCATGTCACTCACACACTGATTAAAAAGAGTCCTCATAACACTGGGAGGAGAGGACAGGAGAAGGTTTAGCAACCTGTCCCAGGCTGACATCTTTGTGTTCTAGGCTGGGGTAACGGCACCAACCCTGACAACGACTTAAAAACCACCCCAAAGCACACAGATTCTTGAGTTATCTCAAGAAGAAAGAAAAACCACACACTTCTGTTACAAAATTTAAGAACTGCACAAATTGATAATACAAAATACGTGTCACTTTCATTGTGGTCTGTGCACATCACATGGAAAAAGGAAGCTTTGCTGGCTCTCCTATCTGCTGACAACTCACAGAACAAGCCAGGTAGGTTTATTCCTCTTAGTGCCTCCTTCTTCCTCTCTGTTTGACCTTCTTTTTTCCTCTTACCCACGCTGCAGAGCAAGCAGACTTCTTCATTTTGCCCCAAAGTACTTACAAAGATGCCCAGACGGAGCATAGGGACCGCTGGAGCCTCGCAGAGGGACAGCAACAGGAGCAGCAGTGCCGTGCTCAGCTCCATCAGGTAGAAAAGGTGGTTGTGTGCAAAGAGGTAGGCAGCGAGTGCTTTGGCATTTTTGGGGTGAGTGAAGAACTTATCATTATTTTCTCCTTCCTAGGGCGGCAGGAATAAAGAAGAGAACAGCATTAGTGACTCTCAGTGCTATAACGGAGTTTTCCACATGAAGAACACAGATTTTTATAAGGATTAGATACAATTCCCAACAGACTATTCCCACTTACAGCCTGCCATTGATCTGTTTATTGAAGAATGTTCCCTTCTGTTTATAAGCATATCTCAGTAATAAAACTTAACTAATATTCACAAACTCCTGCTTCAGACACCCTTGAGCCTTTTGAGAAGCAGGAAGAGAGCTGCAAGAGTTTATAAAGGCAGGCAAAGAAACTTCAGTCAACATTCCAACATAAACACAGCACTTCATTTACTTGCAACTATTTCCACATATTTACAGACTTATTTCATTAAACTTCTCCAAGAGAACACAAAAACACCCAGATAAGCTCCAGGGCACCTGGCTGACAGTTGCTCCTCCTTATCTTGGCCTTGCAAAATGTCTGGGAGAAAACACTGAAGCCCACAAAGTGTTTTCTGCTTCAGGAACGTAAGACAGACTCCATGAAAAATTAACAAGCCTCTACGCTGATTTGTCATTCCCTCTCACCTAGAAAGCTTAATTAACATTAAAAGGTCAGATACTCCATCTCAACACTTTGCCTACGACTGATTTTCAAACAGCTACATCGTCACTATCTTTACCCCTAGGATGAAACTTAGTTTGGGGAAAATTTAGAGGCTTTTCGTGCAGAACCACCCAACAGCTTCTTCTCTTTTTTGAGTCAAGAGTTCTGGCAAGGAAGTCTCTGCCACTCACAGGAAACTTGCTGCCTCTTGAGAACCGTCATAAGAGATCATTTTAGCCCAGCTGGGACACAAGGATGCACAAGAAGTGGTGGATTTTTTTTTTAAATTAACATCTTTCGAGGTAAGCAATTACTGTAAGGACAGTCAAACTATTACTATCAAAGCGGAATAACTGTGATTGCAAATGGATAACGAGGTCAGGAAGCTCTCCTTTAGAAGTGAAGCATTCTCCAGACTCATTCAGAAGAGGGTTTCAAATGTTTCTCATTTATTCCAGCTCATCTCGTGTTTCAGAACAAACCCTGCTGGGTCAGGGAGCCAGATTGTGAGCGGGGCAGAGCCCAGCAGTGAGTTCCATCAACACCAGCCCCCCCGAAAGAGCCCAGGCTGGGATCAGCAGGGCATTCTCATTCACGCCTGGCAAAACACACTTGCAGAATGAAAAGCAGTCTAAATCCTGCCTCTTGGTAGCCAAGCAATTCCAAACGTGCCTGGACAGCAAAGCCCTCTTATCCAGATACAACACTTGCCTGCAGCTACTGTTCACATGAACACTCTGCAGGCTCTTTAAGGGATTCTACTTCATTTCAAGGACGGTGTCATCGTGGCCATTGGTCAAGGCAGCAGCAAGAATCATCTGCATCTGAAGGGCCAGGCCTGCTGTGTCCATTACCATCAGAGCTGCAGCAGCTCAATGACCCTTTGCAGAGCTGCTCCAATAATCAGGAGTTTAAACAATACCCCAGGAGGGGTTGGAGCCACCATTCCATTGTCAGGGCTGCTCCAGCATACCATGAAGCTCAAGTATTGCCAAGGTTCAGGCTACACAGTTTTAAAATATGTGGCAAGTGAGATTTCTTAGTCCTATAGGGTCAGAACAGGGAGAAACAAATGGTTTCTGTCACCTTGCAGTGCCTTAAATGAAAAACTAAACTGGGTCCAACACCTCAAGCTGCCACGCAGAGCTTGGAAAGGGAACAAAGAGAAGGAAGTGGGACAGACAGTAAGGGAACCAGCAATCATTTCAGACTGGATACCTCTGGGAGAAGCTCAGTTTTGGTGGCTAATTCATTACACCAGACTGTACAGTGATCTTAAAAATGTGGTCCCTTTGCTGAAGTAAGGATGGTGTTTCCTGTACTGGGGTTTGTTTGGGTTTTCTCTTTTTTCTTTTTATATACAGTAAACTTCCCTCCTGGGCTGATCCTAATCCCAGCATGCTTTCTTCCTGTAGAAACCAAGACCTCTACCTTCTCTCGTGCCTTACATGACCTGCAGGACTTGACTGACACTAAACAAACACCCCAGGGCCACCCACCCAACCTGTGGCCAAGGCAGGATCAGGACCTGCACTTCCAGAACATGGGAGCACCGACCATTCACCGCAGAGATGAAATGATGATCTATGACCAGCTACAAAAATCTCCATGGCAAGGTGACAGAACTGAACATGTGCTGAATCCCTCAGCCACTACAGTCTTTGACACTGGGAGACTTGGAGAGGGTGGGTAGTTCAGTTGCCTCCAAATGACTACCCCATCTGGAGCATCACCCCGCTCTTCAAGCAGAATCCTTTGCAAAGCACCAAATTTTTAACCTCAGAATGGAAGCTCTTTGTTCCTTACAGCCAAGAACCACCACAGCTCATGAAGGGCACTTCCCCCACAGTTCAGCACGCAGCAGGGGCTCACCTGGAGGTAGATGGCTGCCTCTTGGTAGTTCATCTCCCAGTTGTGCCGGGCGGTGCTTTGCTGAGCGCAGCAGTCCCCCGCCGCGGGGCTGGAGGCATCATGGACAACGTCATAGCTGCCTCCATCTGCATCAGGACACAGGGAAAAACAGGGATTCACAATTAGGCCAGCTGGGATTGATCAGGAGGCACTGGGATCAGAGACAGGCATCAGGACAGGGCAGAGCAGCCAGGAAACTGGCAGCTTGTACACTGACAAATTGGTTCTTCCCAGGTAGGAGCTTTTAAGAGACACTCAAACTCGGCGCTTCAGCTCCCGGAAGATCATCAAAGGAGGCAGCATCCTATTTAATACAGTAAGCAGGTCTCCTGGCTCAGGAGATGTGTGCTGTCATGCTTGAAGCACGCTATCAGCACTCACAAACTATAACCAGGCAGGTAACAGCTCCCAGTCTCCAAGGATGTCCAACCCACAAAACGAAAGAAGGTTTGCTGAAGGAGCACTGCCTTTGCACATCTCATGGTAGGAGAGGCCACGGAAGGATGGAGTACAGGACTGTCACTGAAGCTGTCAGTACTTTTAGTAGAAAGCCTCATTTCTCACAGCACTCGAGAGTCACTAAATAATGCATCCTCACAACACCCAGAGATGCTGATAAGCACCAACATCCCTCTGATGCAAATAAACAGCAAGATTAATTTTCTGTTCACATTCCACAGATTAATTCTGAAACTTCTAAGTTTCCTTCTCACCAGCAAAGTGCTATAAAGCAATGCTTTACTGAACATTTGAACCAGGTTTTATAACTGAAGATTTCATTTAAAAAAATACAATTCAATTGCAAAAAGCAGCTCCCAAGTTGCACATACATAGTGCCCTTCCCATGGGAGAGTTACACAGGGCATGTATATAAACTCCAAAACAATTGTCATTTTTTGCATGCTGCAGCCCCAGTGCTATTAAGACACATAAAAAGTATGCCAGAAGACAATTATTTTGCAAAAAGGGAATGACACTTGGTTTCTTCTTCTGGGACTTGGGTTTTTATTTCGTATGTTTGACAAAAAATACCGAGCAGTGAGACCTGCTTAGGGCCATGCATAAAACCTGTGGTGGAGCTGACCACATGCTCTCCAGAGTTTCAATCATTTCCCACACCACATGGCTGTTCTTGCTCTCAGTAGAGACTTCCCTCCTCCAGTGTCTCATGTTCCTGAAGTGGGTACATGTAAAATTGATCTTGCCAGCACAGAAGTGCTGATTTCCCCCTTTTTAAGAGCACAGGGGCTGTGGTGTGGCAGCTTGTTCTCTCTGTGTTAGAAGTTGTTATTTGAGAGTGGGCAAAAATTACCATGAGGTTCTTTTCCTCTCTCATGACAGCCTGCTGAAGATTTGCTTTGACAAAATAATCCTCACTGAATTACTGATTCAGTCTTTCTAGAACACCCTTTGAGTGGAGGAAGAGCCCGTGCCAAAAACTCTGCACCCACCAAGAGAAATGGCACCATGTGCTTCTGGCAGAAAGGCAGAGTGGGAAGAAATCAGAACCCCTTCACCAACGCAGAGACACATCTGCCTCTTCCACCCTCAAATCAAATTAAGATAGCATTTCTCTGGGATTTGTGAAGACTTTCCAGATTGCACACTCAGATTGCTGAAAATCCTGTAGCATGAAGCCTGTTTCTCTTCCTTGCTTCCCCCACACCCTTAAAATACCACTCAAAATCTGGACAAATGTTTGAATGAGGCCGATTCCTCCCCCACACCCCTTGATTTAGCACAGTTCTTGAAAAAAACTGAATGATGGAGTTTTTATTTATCCACAGAACTGGAATGGCAGTCATCTGGTTTGTCTGCTTTTTAGCTAAAAGATGACAGCAATATGCAAAAATCAGAAGGGTTATATTAAGAGCTCTAAAAAGTTCTTAAATGTTATTATTTACAAAGCTTTTGTTGTGGATGTGTTTCACAGACTCTCTCCCACTGCAGCCTCAGAGCAAAATCTTTTCACATTTAATGTTTATACCAGAGTTACAGAAGGAGCACATCATCATCATCAGAGCCTGGACTTTAAATTACAGCATACACACAATTTAAGAACATCAAAACACACTGTGGCCAAATCAGCAAAGGTCTGTAGCCTTAACCTGAACACCAACACACTGTGCCCTGCCAAAAGGTGCCAAAACTACCTCTAACCCTGAAATAGTTCTCCTGCAAAAATCAACCTGTCTGAAAAGGATCAACACTAGGAAAAGACACACCACAGCAAAAACCCAGGACCAGGACCCCTCTCTGTGCTTCCCACTGAGGACTCACAGCTGAAACAGAAGAGATGTCCCACTGAGACCAAGGTTGCAAATACAAAACAACACTCAAGAGATGCAAATCAGAAACAAAAAAATAACTCTAGGAATCGAGATGTTTTCCTCCTGTCTAAACCAGGCATCATTTTTTCCAGGCACAGACAGGAGAAAACGTTCTGGTGAAGTGCTCCAGTGGGGAGCTGCATTTTGTGGATCAGCTCCTTCCCCATCAGGTACCAGAAGGTTGATCTACCATCCCTGAGGCAGCAGCATCATCTGGGTAATAAATAATAATAAAAATAATAATAAATTCGAAGAGCAAGCCTCTGACTGTTTGCTTGGCAGCCCTCCAGCCAGCTAATTTCCTCAGCTGCTCCCATGATAACAATGACACAGACTAATGCAACCTCCGCTCCGCTCGTGCTGCAGAACATCCCCAACGGCGTTTACCATCAGTATGGAGCTCAATGAGATAGGAGGATCTCTCCACAGGGCTCCCGGAATCCTCCAAGTAGATGGCAGGCAGCTCTCTCCACTGCATGGCAGCCGCTTGTGCTCGGAGCCGGGCAGAGGGAGAGACGAGGCAGATCCGAAGTTGCTCCTTCCCTCCCTCCCTCCCCTCCGATAGCCGATCCTCGATTTCGCAGCTTCCTCAAGGGAAAGCTACGCACAAAAGCTTCTCCTCTGCTCGCTGCAGAACTGAACGTTTTCTCCCCTCCCCTCTGAGGAAGGTGGCTCAGACCTCAGGGAAATCGTTTCCCTCTCGCTGTCTGAACAAGTTTTTGGAAGGTTCAGCTGCGGGACAAAGAGCTTTTAGGCACGAGGGTGGTGGCAAAGCAAAGCTTCACGTGCAGCGCTCTCTTATTTTTTGGCATTTAGCAGAACTTGCTCACCAGCTAACGGGGAAGGAGTGAAAGTGCTGAGTAGTCACAGCAAGGAATCTCCAGCACACAAAAAGAAAACAGATATTTGTGAAGTTCGCAGTACAAGGGGCACGACAAAGGAAAGGAACTGAGCTGTTCACAGATGGCAAAAACTTCCTTCCACACTCGTGTAAACTTATCCCAGGCGTTCCCTGAAAAGAAGGAGAGAGAGGGAGGGGGAAAAAAAAGAAAAGAGGGGAGGAAAAAAAAAAGGAAAAGCAAAACCAGCTGGCTGCTTACACAAGGCATCCGGAACGAGACTGCCGGGACTCCAGCATTTCCATTCAGTGCAGCAGAGCATGCTCCTGTGTAAATAGTTTCCATATGTCATCATTACAATAAAAAACAAAAAAACAAGAAAGAAAGAGAAGGAGCATAAACTTTCCAGAGCCCAAACCTCTCCCTCTGCAAAACAAATTCCCTGCTTAGGGGAAGGAAAAACCCTCCATGGGCTGAGAGCAAACAAATTCCTCTCATTTGGAGGAGCTCAAGGCCATGGGGGACCTCGAGGGCAGAGCAGAGAGGGGAATAAGGGACAGAAAACATCCAGAGGAACCAGGGATAAATTACCCTTCCCAGCCAGCTATTATATGTCAAACTGAAGTCACTCCGGAATTTCATGGGTTTTGGTGACTGCACTTGTTTAAATAAATAACAATTATAAAAATTATCCAACAAACCAGTAACCTCCTAAAAATTCAAAGAGTTATAAACCAACTCTACAGGGTAGCTCTTGCATTTGCCTCGGAGCTCCCCCAGTCTGGCTCTCATTAGCCTGTTTGCCAGATGTTCTGCTTTCTAGATAGCACACACTTTTTATGGCCTTACACTGCAACAGACTGAGATTCCCTAATTACCTCCTCGACTGACTCCAAAGAATTTACTGGACTTACCAGGGGCTTTCTCCTAAAAGGCTGAAAAATAAGGCTATTTCAGATAATGTTGTTTTAGCAATTACACCTGTGATGACAGAATGCTGCAATCTGTGTGAAGGCAGGGCTGGTGACTTAAATCAGCAAAAATATTCTTATGGCTAAACCTGTCATTCACATTGTTTACACTTCACGTGTGCATGTAAGATGAGTTACCCTAACAAGTTCCATGTGTAATATTTCTCTCCATAGGCAAAAAAAGAAACGCCAAGGACACACGACTTTGGAGATGGGACACACCTTCATTCACAGGGCCTTGCAAGGTCCCTGCGAGTGGATTCACCAAACAGAGCAGTGAGGGAGAAAAGCAAGGAAGGCATTATCTCCTGCAGTTGGGAAAGCTCAGGCTGTCCAAGACATGTGCTCCAGGCAGCTCCAGTCACTGTCTTGGACAGCTGGTTATCTGCCAGCTACAGGACTCCACAGAGCTACCAGCCATAGAGAAAGGGAAGGACAGGGAAAGAGAGGGCTTAATTGTCAGTTAACCATCAGATTCCTTCTTAATTAAGTATATTCTGGCACCAACTTTGCCCTTTCTTTTCTTCTTGCAACATTTGTAGGAATTGATGTCTTGCACTTACCTGGCTCTGGACAGAGCCATGAACCCTGTTAGGGAACACCTTGCCAGCTATGGTTTTTCACAGGAATAATGTATTTTTCTATCTTTTCCAGGAGCACAGGCTGTCCAAGGCAAATGTGACTTCCTGGAAGTGAGCAAATCCTTTCCAAGTTCAGTGGGAGAGCCCACACAGCCGTGCAACCTGACCAGCATGAGGGTCCTGCTGGTAGGTGCCAGAGCCTCCGGAGAAGGGAGAAGGGCACAAACCAGTCTGTGATCCATTCAGTCCCAGTCCCTCACCACCATCTGAGGGTGGGGAGGCCCTGGCACAGGTTGCCCAGAGAAGCTGGGGCTGCCCCATCTCTGGAAGTGTCCAAGGCCAGGTTGGACAGAGCAATCTGGTCTGGTGGGAGGTGTTCCTGCCCACGGCAGGGGATGTGGAACAAAATGATCTTTAAGGTCCCTCAAACCATTCCATAATTCCATTACTGTGGCACCTTTCAACTGGAGCCATTTCTTTTCAGGCTGTGCATTCTTCACTGGCACAGCACCTCCGTTTCTTACACCCTCCAACTTGACTGTATCTGTATTTAATTCCCAAACACAGTCACAGAGCCCAAGCTTTCAGTTTAATACAAACATAACCAGGTGTCTCACAGCATCAAACGTGAGCCCATGGAAGAAGGCAGATCCCAGCAGGATCAAAGGTGCTCTCGGGGTTCCTGGACCTCCTGACCTCACATACAAGACCTGTCCCAGTGCAGGATCCCTGTGCTGGCTGAAGTTTCCAGCTCCCTCAGTGACTCTGCTCCCTGAGGCTGCAGTGAGGATGAACAAGGCTACAGAAGAAGGACAGCACTCAACTGTCAAAGACATCCAAAAGTACTCCTCTCTCTTGGAAAACCCTCATCATCTGAACCATATGGGACACTCACTACAGAAGATGCAAATCCATGAAAAACACATGGAAACAAGGTAGATGCCTCCCCTTCCCCAACACAAGCTGTGCAGGCACCTCCAGTCCCAAAGACAAGATTTTAGTCAAGCATGTTGGAGCTGTCCCAGCACCAGTGGTGGCATTTTCCCTTCCAAGGGCTTACATGCCATGTAACTTCACCTCCAGAGGATTTATCTTCCCTCCCTGCTCCAACGTGGCTGATAAGAAACTGCTCCTTTCCAAGTGCTGAGGTGTGAACATGTGTTTGTCTCTTCAAGGCCAGACTCACCTACCCCGGGAGAAAAAAAGCTGGAAGCTGCCTGGAAGCACAGCTGGTCTGGCACTGGGCCACACATCTCAGAGGTGAGAGAGACAGACAGGGAAATCACTGCCTTTGCTGCTTGATTGCCAGTTCATCGCTGTGCCGACGGGAGCATCACAGGAATGATCTTTGCAGCCCAAAATATCCTAGTGCCTGTCCTGTTTCAGGGGATGTTGTGGGAAGGAATTTAAGAGCCCTGGGGAAGTCTAAACAATTTGCTATCAGTTTGTTGCCTAGGAAGAAAAGGGCATCTCCAACAGAGAGCAGTGCCAAGCCCTTCTGTTGCAAGAGAAATAATATACTTTGGAATATTTCAAGGCAGCTTCACTGAGTTGTGCTCTTCCTTGGAGACAATGGCACAGCAGAAACATATGCAAAGGCCTTGGGGCTCTTTGTTTTACTGTATTCTCACAGCACTCGCTGTGAAGCTCAACAAATAAAGTCACTTCAGCTTCCTATTTAACACAGAAAAGTTTTTTAAAAAAAAACAACTCTGAACGTTGCCACTTCCCGTTAGTGGTACAAGGCGACCGTCCTTGATTTGAGAATCCAGTGAGTTCCTACGGCACCGACACGAGCTCACTTCATGCTCTCATCAGCACACTACAGGGAGCTGAATCCTCGTGAAGGAGGAGCAGATGTCCCTCAGCATGGTAAGTCACATTTTATATATCATTGCCTCTTATCAATCGTGCTGCTGAGCTTCTTATATCGAAGAGAGCTTAAGCCTGGCGTTGTTTAATTAGAGGACCACTGTATCCTTGCTAACATCTGCACTGCACACATGTAAAAACCTCCCCTTGCACGAGCTAAACACGGTGCCAGAAGAGCTAAAGCGTGGTAGGAAATGGTTTTGTCCCAGCAGAAGCTCCAGCCAGCTCTTGCTCTGAGTGGGGCACAGCCAATTAACCATTTGCTCTGCAGCTCAGGGGGTGAGCCAAGATGATTCACTCGGACATTCACTTCCTGCACCACCCTGCTGGGGACAAACAGAGCCATTTGTAAGGAAGAATTAAAAAAAATAAAAATCAAAGGCTTCTAAGAAAATAGGGATAATTTTACCCATCTACAGCAGCCAAGCTCGGTTGGTTGGAGATCCTCATCTGCTGCCTTGTCTCTCCAGGACACCTGCTCTCCTCTGATCTCATCCCTGAGTCACTCTGGGACTTGTTGCTTTTTTTCCTTTTGAAATATTATGTAGGAAGTTTTGACCAAGAACTGTTTGATCGCAGGACAATCTTCCCTCCTGAATATGTGGCAGCAAGAGGCAGAGGGGCGGATCCCTCCTGTCTGGGATGTTTGGAATCCACAGTTAGGTTAATGAGGGACTTCAGCAGCTGAAGATGAACTGATGGATGCTTTGTCACCCTCAGAGAAGCCCTGACCCCCAAAAGCCTCTCGTGGCTTGCTCACACACCAGACCACACAGCTCAGGAGCTGCTGCAAGAGTCACCAGATCACCCAGGATCGCTCCTCAATCCACAGAGCTGCATCCTGCAAGGATAACATTCCCTATCCCACCACCTCTTGCTCCCCAGCTGCACTGCCTTCCTGCAGCTCATGCAAACCATCCCCCTGCCCAAGCCCTGTTCCACAAAGCTGCTTTTTGACAGCTGTGGGATTAAATCCTGCACATGAAAGTCCACAAAATAAGGAGAGCTGGAACCAGGCTGGAACTCCTTCAGTACGAGAATGTGTAACAACAGAGTTCCTCCTTCTTAACAAAGGTGCAAAGTCAAACCCAAAGCATTTTTAATCAGCAAAACTCCCACAAAAGGATTGCATTAGGTTGCATTAGGAAAATATAATTAAGAATCTCACTTGTATTAAGCCAAATTACTGCCGGTTTCATATCCTTTATTTCTGATCTTAACAAATGAACCACCGCGCCACAAAAAGGAGAAGCCAAAGCCACAACAGAAAGATCACTTACAACCTTACATTATCCATCTTTTTAGCATCTAATATGCTCCATAATCTCGTCAGTCCGATCATATCACAGCAACAAAGGCTTTACACACACTGAGACAGCTCATTGAGGGGCTCTGTGAAACAACTAATGAATGGAAAAAACAACTGGAAATAGTGAAGTTTTTGCTGAACTTGACAAAAAAAGGGACAACCCAGCCTAAGGCTTTGGCTCATGAGAGAGGCCAGACATGAAATACAAACACATACATTTCTAATTCATAATATTTGAGGAAGTATCGGAAAGGGAAAGAGACAATATCACAAACCCTCAGCTATAGCATTTCTTTAACGCATCCTGTTACATGAAGGAATTTCCTCTTTTTGTTCCATAAAGGGAAACTTGCTTTTAACACATTAAAGGTCTGCTTTGGCATCGGTAACAACACAATGTCAGCAGTTTAAGAGCATGTTCCTCATTTCAATTCTCCAAAGCAGAGCCTTTGGATTTCCCTGGTGCAGTTTGGAAAGATGTTTGATTAAGCTGCAATCTGGCCTTTTTAACAAAAGCAGTGTGCTGCCAGGTCTGACTGCCAGTTCCAGCCACCAGCAGTTCTCCAGGGAAGTCACAAAGTTAGGAGTGGGAAGCAGAGAGGAAGTGCTTCCCTTATGGGAGAAACCAATATTCATTTGGGCAACAAACCTCCTGCTTGGCCACCCAGTGCTGGGGCAGGACTAGAATGGAGAAGGCACAAACAAGGTATGGGCCTTTACTGATGGTTTTTTTCCCTAAAGAGAGAGGGATAGCAAGAAAATGACATGAATTTAAAAGTTAAATAACAAACTCTTAATATCTTACCATGACAGGCTGAGACCAATTAAAGTTATTTGTTGTGGTACAGTGGTAGTAAGGAGGTAATTGCGTTTTGTGATGTTAGAACACAACTCCACTACACTGGTTCTTTTGAAATACAACACTGCCACATCTCCTCTGCATTGTTGCTCAGCCAGGAAAGAGAAGCTGCCAACTTCAGGGGAGGACACATGTAAAGGAATAGGGAAAACCCCAGCCTCTGGTGCTGTGGAACTCTTCTCCATTAATAAAAAAAAGACTTTTGCACATTTGGTGGAAACCGCTGCTGGCAGGAACTGGAGGTTATGTGGAACGGCTGGAGAGGAAGGAAGGAGTTAATCCATTAGTTTGACATCTGCAAACCAGCTGCCAGAGGGTTTTCCCTCAACTGCTCCTTACTTCCAAGTCCTACAGCCCCCACAGAGAACCACATCCTTAGAAAATGGACAACTTTGACTTCAAAAGTCTCCCAGCACTGCAGAACCCTCTCTGGCTCTTATGAGGTGGTTCCAAACTTTAACACACTGTCAGTACGTGCATTATTCATTGTCTGAATTTCTCCAGCTTCAACCAACACTTACCTTCAAGCCTCTTGGACCTTGGATGAGCTGGACCAAGGTCACTAGAAACATGCCAAGCACGAACACACTGATCCCTCTAGAGCCAGCACGGATGGCAACATCACCTGCTTACCCTAATCATTATTCCTATTGGAAGGCCCAAGGAATACACTCTCCACCTCACTGGACAAGTGTCCCACGTGCTCCCTTTCAGCTCAGGTGCTCATGAACCAGACCCAGCTCAACCTCTCTGCTGGCCAAGGCAGCCCCTCTGCACCTCTGCGTGCCCCTACAGCTGGTCACCCACACATCAAACAAAACCAAACATCCTCCCCAAACACCGTCAGTCTGTCTTGTAACCTCGCAAAATCAGTCAGTTCATTACTTCAGGTCCATATGATGTTCACTTTTTCATAAACCCATGCATAAAAACTGCCCTTTAAATCCAGTCTTTAGAAGAGCAAGTGCTGTTTTCCCGTTATTTTGCCTGGAAATTTTGGCTGGCTGGCCTGCAATCTCCTGCCTGGTGCTAAATACCTTTTGGGGCTGGAAGAAAGTCCCTATCACAGCCATATCCAAACTGCCTCAGCTGCAGCCTTAAGGAAGTCATCTGTTGATTTTTAAATGCTGACCTTTAGAATCAGCTGTTTAATCTCTACTTTATTTACTGTGGGAATGGATGAATAGGCCACATGATGACCATGTCACCTGGCTTTTCAGCAAATATAGAATACACGTGGTATTTCTTGAGCTTCCCTGTAGTGTTCAACCCTGAGCTCCTGACAGGCCAATATCACTTAACATGTCTTTATTTCTCAATTCCTTTAGAGCACCTTTAATTCTGCTGACCACATTTCTCTTTCTGATTTTCTTCCAGTCCCAGTTTCTATGTCTTCATTTGATATATATTTATCTATATATCTTTTGTGTTAGCCAGTCTAGACATGCCCATTCTGTGACTTTTTGCTGCCTCTCCAACAGCTTTAAAGCTTCCATTACCATTTTTGTTTTCTATGCACTTGTGCTGTCTCACAGTATATGAATAATTTTCAATGTTTTGAAATCTTCCCCTTTGCAAACACCGAGATAAGGTCCTGCCACCAGCCCTGTAGTTGAAAAAAAGGGGCTCTGCCTTGGTCACTTCACCCTCCTGCCCCAAATGCCAAAATTCTCCTTAGTAAGTTGCTTGTGAGCATTTATTTAACACGGCTGGGGCCACGTTCCGCTTCAGCACCAGGAAAAACAACCAAATGGGCAACAAGCAGCAGCAGTGACTCACCACTACCCAACTCACTGACCAGCTGGCCCTGCTGATTCATGTGGTGGGAACACTGCTTTTACAAGATGGATTATGCCACAGCTCTTGTGCCTCTCTCCAGGCACAGATCCCCTCCAGCCAGGGTGACACGGAAAAATGGCACAGACTGGAAATACTGTGCTGGCCCAAACTGTCCTCACCCTCTTCTTCTGGAGCCCACGCCCACAGCCAGCAGCCACAAAAGCACGAGCTGTGATGGCATCCCTTCCTTCCTCCTCCCACATCTGGTTATTCCTTAAATGACACAGCCAACTCACCAGTCTAATGTGACCCTGGGGAGTTTTCAGTGCTCCCAGTTCGGGATTGATCACTTAGTCTGCAGACATTTCTTCATTTGGTTAACGAAGAGCAGGAACATATTTGTGCATTTTAGGGAAAGTGTTAACAGGCCACATTGCTTGCGTGCCATAAACTTTCCCAAATCCTCTAGGGATAGTGAAAGTGTTCTCAGAAAAACAGTTAGAGTTGGAATATAATACATATGGTCAGACATTCCCAGGTGACAGCAGAGACACACATGTTATATAGGAAATGCAAGAGCAGCTAAAGTGTCCAGCCCCACAGAATTAGAGGGTTTAACAAGGCTGTGCAGAGAAATACATCCTAAATTTTATTCCCCCACATGGGCAGGAAAAGAAAAGCCTTTTGTTGCAAACAGACACGACCAGATCGTGATTATAAAAGCAGCACTGGATGCTTCAAACCCCCACACTGTCATTCAAATCACAGCAGTCTCCTCTTGTCATCCTCAGGATCTTTCACCAGCCCCACAGTGCTGCTGTGCATCAACACCAACACACCTTTCCTGCTTCCCTCTCTCCCAGATGAAGGACAGGTGCAGGAGCTTCCTGCGGAACTGCTCACTAGGAGCAGATGGATGAAATCCTAAAGCTGCTGCTACAGCACTCCACAAAGAAAGTAGCCATGTGAAAACCAGGCATCTTCTCCACATGCAAAAAGCAATTATGCTAAAAGACACAGGGAGAGCCCTGCGAGGTCCAGATCAAAAGCCAGAGACATGGGAGGTGAGAGAAAGACCGATCAAATTCACCGCACTTTTCCCAGCTTAAGGATCAGAAATGGAGCGTTCTGCCTCATAAATTCTACTTCCAGCAAATTCAAGCTTAAATCCCCTGAAGGCAATAAGGAAAAGGCAATCAACAACAACTCTAACCACTTCACAGATGCTCCTGTTTAGTTTATACAGCACTTCTTACAGCATTCAAATGGGTAAAATGGGATTTCAACGCAGGGGGGCTGACGGCAGCAGGCAGGATTCCTCGGTGAAGATACCAAGGGCAAAGGAAGTTCTGAGAAGCATCATGTTGGTTATGATGAGTGAACTCAGCGTGTTCAGCCTTTGCTCATTTTAATCTGCCAGTAAGCAAGCTTGGCTAAACCGAACATCCTGCATCTACGGTGCCTTAAAAATCCACAGGAATCACAAAAATGAGGGGGGAAAACGAACAAACTGATGCGTTCCCTGGGAAGCCATGAAAAAACTAATCACTATTTGTTTCCAACTGTTGTTCCGCTTCCTGAGCCAAATGTTCCCAAGTCAGCTGTGGTGGCTGAGGAGTGACCGGTTAGAGCTGGAAAGTTGTCGATTTAAAACTGCAGCTCAAACACTTTCAGACTCCTTAACGTCTTTTATAGTTCCAGGACCACCTGTTCGAAAAGCAGAGCCCTCCCATGCCATGGCACGTGCCCTTATCCCACCTCTTCCAACGAAAGCAATCGGTTCAGGGAGAAAACACCCAGAATACCCTGTCCTGTTCTCATCCCAAAAAGATGCGTGCTGGGAAACAGACACACAAAGGGCACAGGCTGCCTCCCTCAAAACATTAAGGTCATCACTCCTGTCTCCAGGAAGGCAGTGAGGAGCTTCCAGACCCCTTGTCCCCACTCTGCAGCGTCCTCCCTGATTTACAGCGAGCATGCAGGCAAGATGATCTCCATCCCCAGTGCTCTGGGAGATGACAAAGGAGAAAGAACCATTTGACTCCCGGATAATGGAACACTAACCCAAGTCTTCTCCACCTTGTAGACGCTGTTACCGGCTCAGATTTGAACAGCATGGGGCATTCAGGATGAAATCACTAGGAATTTTTTCTTTTGCACTGCGTGAAAGAGTCAACAGTGCAGAGATTCTGTTTGACAGAGCATCCTACTGTGAGACACACAATGTGTGCATTGTGCAAACCGCTCTCCTGCAGAGCTCAGAAAACAAGGAAGGCTTGGAAAAAAATACCCTGGGTAACTGCAGCCCGTGATGCCTCCTGGTACTGCACTGGGCTCGTGGTTCTTCCTCTACAGGCAGCACGTTCACACAGCCACGGTGAGGATGTGTCCACACAAATGCTTTTGAGTTTTGGACAATACAGTGCTGTTTCTCCTGAATGAAAGGTACCAGCTCAACCCTCTCAGGCAAGTATTTAAGCACAGTCCTGCCTTAAAAACCTGAATTCTCAGGACAAGTGAGATTCCAGAGGATGATACAGAGCAGGAACACGTTTTTCATTATTTCTAACACCATACCCAACAGCTCCCATAAAGCAGCATTTCCCTCCTTCCTCTGTATTTACAGAGCTCATCACCAAGGGAAACGAATTGTACTGAAGGAGAAAACAATAATCTCCTTATGTTTAGGGTGCTCATTTCCCTTTCCAAGATTTTCACCCCTCACTCATCTCGGAGGCAGTTTTGCTTCGCTTTGCTTGCTTAAAACACTCATTATAACTCATCTAGGCCAGGAAAGGATTAGAGAAGCCCTGGCAGAAGCTGCAGAATTCAAGGCTGTTAGGCTGGAGAAATGAGACTTTCAGAGGCATAAACAACAATCCAGCACGAAACTACCACTTGTGCTCCGGAAAAAAATTGCTCTCTCTATAAATTTTAAGCAGGTACATATTAAGAAAAACAAATCATGCACAGCAATGCAAAACAGCACCTCTTCATAACAAAGGAATGAAGCCTACCTGTCTGTCCACTTCCACACCAGGTGTAATTGGCACTTTCCAGGTGAGACTGTTGCCCACAGTGACATCAACTGACTCACCCCAGGTACAGGGAGGAGCTGCTCCAACAGCAGAACCCAACTGCTTCCCAAAAGGAGATCCCAGTCCTGTGGTCTGGCCATGCTTCACCTCTGAAGGCAGCAGCAGAAGCACTGCTGCTGGAACTAATTAAAGGCAAATCGGTAGAACTGGGGGCCATGACGTGAGAAAATATCCTGCACAGCAGCCAAGAAAGCCGCCAGATAATCCAAAAGGCTGTTTAAGAGCCTGGCTGTTGGAAATCTTGGGATCTGCCAGGTCCATTGCAAGCAGTTGCTTGTTCCCTCATCCCTTATTTCTTCCCATTAATTAACTACAGCATTTCACACCCAGTGCCCCAGCCCAAATCGCCACCTTCAAAATCCTTACTTCCACACAAGGACCAAAACCTACAGATCCTGAAGGATTTATTAAATCTGCCAGATGGCCGACATTTAAAATGCCTCTTTTCCTCCAAAGGTAGCAAAGCCAGAATGCACCCACAGCAATTGAAATGGTTCCTCAAGAAGCACAGCAACTAAGAGTTTGTGTGGTTGCAGCATTTCCCCAAAGGCCAGGTATTTATTCTTTGTTTCCTCAGCCCATTAGGAATTGTTTTACACCTGGAAACCTCTTTCATCCACAGATGGCACTAAAGGAAGTGGCAGTAGGAAGAAGGCAACAAGGATATCTGAACAGCAGGGATTCATTGACTTTTTACAAGGGCCAGGAGTGACAGGACAAGGGGGAATGGCTTCCCACTGCCAGAGGGCAGGGTGAGGTGGGGTATTGGGAAGAAATCCTTCCCTGTGAGGGTGGGGAGGCCCTGGCACAGGTTGCCCAGAGAAACTGTGGCTGCCCCATCCCTGGAAGTGTCCAAGGCCAGCTTGGACAGGGCTTGGAGCAACCTGGGATAGTGGAAGGTGTCCCTGCCCATGGCAGGAGGTTGGAATGAGATGAGCTTTAAGGTCCCTCCCAACCCAAACCATTCTGTGGTTCTCTGGGACGATTCCACGACCAGATGAGCTGAAGCTGTGGACTACATGGACAGACTTACCCTCTCACTGCTGATACAAACATGTTCTGGAACCAGATCCAACACAGAAGAGACTTTTATCACTTCAGGTTGCACTGGTTACCAAATACTTCAAAATCCAGGTGGCTCACGTGCCTCAAAAGAACATTAACTGCCCCAAATCCTGGGCCACTCCCAAAAGCAAATGTCTACCTGGGGATTAGTAAAGGAATTGTATTTAAAGAAGACAAGTTCAGTGTACACGACATCCATTACTGCTGTAATTAGACTGTTCAGAACCACCACATGGGTCTCCACCAGCCAATTACAAAAAGAACAGCTTTGCTGAAAGCCCCTTCACACATTCCATCAGGGAACTGTGCAGACACCAGGCAAGGGCAGAGGCCCCCTCCAGCACTCTGGGAAGCACAGCACACACTACACTCTCACAGGCACAACCAACAGTCTTTGGGCTTTCCTTACCCACATTCCTCACCAAGCAAACCTGGGGCACTCCCCTCCAACCTCACCAACAGAGAAATCTCCTTTTCCTTACACAGCTGGGGCTACCTGCTCATTCCCAGCAGTGACAGGCACAGGGGCACATGTCAACAATCCCAAAAGGCCAGGCTGGCTCTAGTTTTCCTGACAATTTACTGCTTAGACAGCAGGAAGTGAGATTGCAAAGGCCCACCTGAAACCCCATTCAAAGTTATAACTTCCCATTTTCCAACAATCCTTCTAGAAAACGTCTCTCTTGGCTGTTGCAGTTGCTCCCCCACCCCCCCAATAATTAATTTTTACCTCAACAGCAGAAGCAGTTGCTTTCTTGTAAAAAACCCAGAGTTGAAAGATGACTTCTTCCCCCTGCCATCACCTATTGTGTGGGAAAACAGACAATATCCCATTGTTCCCTCTCCGACACTCGGAGCTGTACTTTCTGCTCTGAACACACTGAAACTCCACTTGAGCCCACAGCAATTTCCATGTGGAGGTAAAGGAGAATCTTGTACCTGATCTAATACAGGATAAATCAATGTGCACTCATTTATTGCTTATAGTTCCCATCAGCTCAAGGAGAGACACTGTCCCGGAGTTTCAAGGCTATCCACGCTGCCTTTGTAGATGGAAAACAGACATTGCACTTTGAGATATTTTGAGAACTCTGTTTGAACACTTCCCAGGAGTTTGGGTGAGGGATGGGAAATCACTAAACCCTGGCAGGTCCTCATCGTTCTCAGAACACGATTTTGGGAGAGGCCACGCGAGGATCGCACCCCCCTTTTTGCCTCGCACAGAAATGCAGTTTCATGTTAGTCATTCACCTCAGGCAGGTGCTGGGGAGTTTAATCAGAGCGTGTACAGCACTCAGAGATCCTCAGATAAGATGTTCCAGGGAAGGGCAGCGTCACATTCATTAGCGTGGACTCAGTGATGAAAGAGCTGCTCTCTGTCTCCTTCAGCTGCTGGAGCTTGAGAGAAAAATTCCCCAGCGCTGAAGTCCTACACGGTGCAGTCAGAAAACCACCAGCACCACAGGGACCACATTTTTCTGGCTGTGGGCTGAATTCCTGTCAGCTTTGCAGGATCCTGATCCTTTGTGGTGGCTGCAAACGGGAGCTCCCTGGAAGCCCTGTATCCCAGCACAAGCCAAGCAAGGCAGAGGTTTAACATTCCTCCCCATGCAAGTATTTTCTCCCATTAAGTGCTTAAGAGCTGGATTATTTGGGAGATTAATTTTTGCAGCTGGACATTTTGTCTAAGAATGTAATTTTCCACACAATTTTCTCCTTTAGCTTCCTTTTATTCTAACCCCCAGACATTTGCTTACCCAGGAGAGGACTCTTCTGAAAGCTTTGGAAAAGAATCCACTCCTGCACTTTGGTCCTTTCTTTTTACGTCTGCTATTTTTTTTTGGAAAACCCTGTTTCTACTTATTTCAACCCAGCAACTTGTCTGCACTTCCAGACAATCAACACCAAGAGCCCAAAACTACAAATTCATCTACCCAAGGACCCGATTGTAACAAAGCCACACCACGGGTAGGTTTTTCTCTTTTAAAAGCACAACAAGTTCCTTAAATAACACAAGAGCTGATACACTGAACCACACAGGTACACAGCACTTAGGGAGACACTTGTGACAGGAAAATGAATTAAAACTTAGAGAGGTTTGTGGATGCAGCAACACAAAACAAGAATGAAAATTATGATCAACCACAAACGTGTGATTTAACAAAGGGCAGTTACAGCGACTTTGTCTTTCCCTTGGTGTCACTTGGAAGAGGACGATGGGTCCTTCACTGCAAACAGTCCCAGCCTGTTCTGGGGACACACTGAAATAAAAGCTTTGTGTTTAACCCACCACTGAATCCTCAGGAGTTGATGGTGAGGCACTGTAAGGAGTGAGCTGTTCCTCCAAATTCTGGCTGAATGTTCTATTAGCAGAGTTTATGCAAAAGGAAGACAAAACCAGAAGGAAACAGCCTCCTGACCTTCCCTGTCTCCATGTCCTCATCATCACCCTGGGAGGTTCTCCCTCTCTTCAAAAGAACTTCTCACATACTCTTTTTCCCTGGGAAAGACAAGTTTCTGACTAAAACCACGACATTACACAGTTCTGTTAATGCCATTTCAGTCCTCAGCAGCAAAGGGGCCGCAGAGCAGAAGGGACACATTTGATTCCTCACAGCCTCCATGAGATACAAATTTGCTGCATTTCACAGCAGATTTTCCATGCAGGCAAAGAGGAAAAGCTGCACCACACGTCCTGGTTTTTAAACAAGCTTACTTTTGCCAGTGATGGTGTCACTGTGCTCACTCACTCATTTAAGCTTCCCGCTTCTCAAGATAAACGCGCCTTTCAAGTTGTTGATGCCAGCCTTCCTCCTCTAATCCTCCATCCCACCCTGGCTTCAGAAGGTTCCTTCCCTATCACTTCCATAGAATAAGCTTTATATTTTTGCAGCAAATCCAACTTAAACAGCGATTAAAACATAGGGCAAAATAAGAGACATTTCATTCGGAGAATCCCAGGAAATGAGGTCTCAGAAACCACACAGCAATCTTTTAAGAAGCGTAAAATTGGCCCCTAAACAACTGCCCTGTATTTCCAGGGAAGCAGATTGTGGAGTATTTTTATTTATTAATACATCCATTCTCATGCCTGTGCTTTAACACAGTAGTGTTGGCTTTAAGCAAAAGTTAAGCCTTGCCCAACTTCTTCTTTGAAGGGATGGGAGGCGGGGGGAAGAAAGACAGAAGAGTGATTAAAATTAGTCACAAGGAATCCTATAAATACACCAGTGGATGGAGGAAGAATTCTCTCTTCTATTTAACTTAAAAATAGAGAGCTTAACTTTTTAAAAGACAAACAGATGGGATGGAGCAAGGATGCAGCAGAGCTTAGGGAAAGTCAACTGCAGGGGTGGGAGAAGAGGGGGAGGAGAGAGGAAGAATCTTTATTGTCCAAAACTAAGTCTTGACTTGGGAAGTCACAGAAGGAGCAAATTAAGGGAATCCATCTGATTAGAAGAGGAATCAAATCTCAGAGGCACAGAGGAATAATAATGTGGATAAAAAAAGGATGCCAGGCCAGGAAACGATTACTTTGTTACAAATGTTCAGCTTGTGGCACAAAGGGCTGGAGCAGGATCACAAGACCTGTGCATGCACCTGCAATGTCAGCTGGAAGTCACAGGGATGTGGGGAACAAAACTGCTCAGATACATTCAGTGACACGGTGCAAACAAACCAGAAACTCCCTGAACACGCTCAGACACATCTCTGTACCCATCCAACCTGCTGCAGGGTGATGGTTTAATGAAGATACAAAAAACCCAAAGCTGGTGAGTGATGGTGGCTTTTGTTTTTCCCCTCCCAGTGCTCACAGACTGGCTCTGCCCCACTGAACCCCTGGGGCTCACACCAGCAGGAATAATTGTCTAAAAGTACTCCAGGTTGTTTGATAAGAACACAATAAAAATGTTAAAGGCATTTATCGGCCCATTATCACTTTTCTTATTGCAAAAATCAGAATGTAAACTAAGAAATGAGCAAAACAACAGTCGTAAAGGGCAGATGTTTATAGGAAAATACTACATGAGGTAACTGCAGTGGGGCAGTGCCAAGGGAAGGAGATGCTCAGGGACAACCTGGAGAAGGGTTGGGCTTAAGGTCACACAGAAACCCAAAAATGTGTGCTAGAAACAGCACTGGTAGGATCCATCCAGCCCATTCAGTGTCACATGGAGCTGTGAGCAAACAACCAACACAAGCAGCAACTACCTGATGTGATTTTCTCAGGCAGCCCCGGGATGCCGAGAGACAACTCGGAGAGTTTCAGGCCCTGGCAAGCACCGGGAAGAGCAACCACCACAAAAGAGACAGACAAGTGGGCAGGGAATGACAAAGGGATCTTACTTTCGTTAGGCAGCTCCTCCCGATCCAGGTCATCCAGAGGGGCTGAGGCAGTGCTCCCACTGTCGTCCAGGGTGAGGATGAGGGGAACGTCATCGTCCATGCTCACAGCCATCCCGTCCCTCCAGAGGCTGCTGCTCCCAGAGCTTTAAATAACGCCTTTTCCAGTCCCACTTGTGAAACGCTTGTGTCAAAACCTGTCCCGGGAATGTCCTCCATCGGGGCTGTCTTCTGGACACATGGTCATAACACTACACGCACCCATCTCTGGAGACCACAGTTCCAAAAGGAGATCGAGTTATCTGCTTTCCAGAAAAGCAAAACGCAGGATGCCGAGCTCGACGTATTTATGCCAAAGCTGAACTCAAAAAGCGAGGTCCGGGCTGTCTATCCCAGCCAGCGCAGGGCAGCAGGGAAGCAGGAAAAGCGTTCCCTGGCAAACTCCTGACCCCTCGGCACCAGGGGCAGCGGGGGTGTCGCATCCGGAGCCAGCATGGTGCTAAGTGTCCCCGTCACACATGGCTCTGTCCCCCGACGAGCCCGCACGCCTCGGTCCCAGCTGGGGACGGGAAACAGGGAGCCCCGGAGGCCGCTTGGAGTCCGCACACATGAAGTTCCCGTGGGATATTTTTAACTGCGCGATGCCCCACAAGGTCACGGGTTTCTCTAAAAGGTGACGGGGAAAGGAAAAATCAAGCAGGCCCAGGGCAGCGCCGCGGGGACAACCCACACAAGCTGCCCCTGCCCGGCGGGAGGGACACGGGCACGGAGCTGTCACGGAGCCCGGCCCGGCCCTGCCGCCTCCCCGAGCCCCCCGGCCCCGCCGCCCCCCTCACCCACGCGTAAACCGGCTCCGCTCCAGCCCCCCGTGCCCGCGGGACCCTCCGGGACACCCCGAGCCCCCCGAACACCCTCCGGGACCCCCCGGCCCGTCCCGGCCCCTCCGAACCGGCGCCCGCAGCGTCCGCGGCTCCTCAGCGCCCCGCGCGCGCGGCCCCGCCCCCCGCGCCTCCCCATTGGCTGCCTCACCCACGGCCCCGCCCTAAAGGGCGGAGCGTTTGCATCTCCCGCCAATCCGCGAGCCGCGTGCGGCCCCGCCCCCTGCGGGAGGACCCGTGTTGATCCCGCCTCCCTCCTCCTCCCCTCGCGCATGCCGCCTCGCCATTGGGTAGCAGCGCTGTCCCTCAGGACAGGCGGGGACGTTGATTGGCCCGAGTTGGCGGAGGTGGGCTCTCGGGAAGAAGATCGCGGGCTGCCATTGGCTGCGCTGAGGCCCCGCCCCCGGAGGTCAGAGGGGGCGGAGTGGTTGCCGGGCAACGGCGGGAGCGGCCCGGGGAGCCCGGAGGGGAACCTGGACCGGGATCCTCCCGGGACACCCCCGCTCCTGGGCTGGACAGGGACAACCCCCCCGGGGACCCCTCTCGCTACGGGGCTGGGCCAGGACACTCCCCCCGGGACCCCCACACCAGCTTCTGGGCTGGGCCACCCCGTTTCCCCCGCTCCAGGAAGGGACGTCCCTGTTCCCAGGTTCCAGTTCCCGTTGGCTGCAGGGATCAGTGCGGCCCCGAGGGCGCCTCAGCCCAGCCCCGCGGGTAAAGCAGGTGCTGTGAGGGGCCCACCATGGAATACACATCCCAAGGGCCCGGGATTCCATCCACACCTGATGAGGTGAGGATTCCCAAGCTGGAAGTGAGCAGCCTGTGTAATGAATAAACCTGTTCCAGTGGTCCAGGCTGAGCGTTTCGCCCACAGGCAGCCCCCAGGACAGTCCATCTGTGCCCAGTTCTAGTGGTAAAGCCACCAGGCTCTGCCCAGTGGCTGAAATGGATTTTGGCACCGGTAGGACTCCTGTCAGTGTTAGGAATGGGTAGGAAAAGCCTCTGTCCGGCTGGAGCATCCCCCTTGATATCAGAGCAAAGCTGTCCAATCTTAAATTACCCACACCTTTGCAGCCCACCTGATGCCTCGATGTGCCCTCTCCTTCTTGGTGGTATTTCCTTCACCCTCCAGGGCTGGATTTACCAGGGCAATGTGATGTGAGATCCCAACAACAGCTTACAGGAGCTGGCTCAAAGTTCAAGATCCCAGACCAAGTGGGAAGTGATGCATTATCAGGAACAGGAGCCACAGACTTTCCCAAAGGAGGTGTTGAGCTACAGGACACAACCCCCCACACCTGTATGGGAGCACTGAGAAGCAACACTGGCTCTCAGGAAGGTCCTGCAGGAGATTAAACCTGTTGTAGTGCTGCAGATCAGGCTGTTGCCTGTGCCAGGCAACCCCCTGGCTCCTGCCAGCTCCTGGCAGGGTGCACATGCTGGTTTTTGGGGTGCCCGTTCCACTTCAGCACTCTGCTGATTTCAGTGGAAGGCAGCCCTGCAGCAACACAACTGCAATGCCCAAGCAAGCAGCTTCTTCACAGGACCACCTTTTCTCCCCATCCGCTGCCTCAGCCTCAAAACCTGCTCCTCAAAGCGCTGTTCCACATCAGAGGGGCTGCACACCCAGCTGCTACAGATCTCCACACACACAGGTGTCTGTGTAGAGAAACAAGGGAGCTGGTCTGGGCCAAGCAGAGCAAAGGTAACACTGCCCACACACTAAAACGTCTTTTATAGTTGTTTGTAGCACCTAGGGCTGGGCACAGGTGATTTTGGAAGCTCCCAGAGCAGCTGGTACTTTGTTGAGAGACTCAAGTCAAAGGAGCCAGGGTTGAGTGAAAGGTGGAAAGTGAGATTTATAGCAGTGCTGAACAGACAGAGAAATGAGAGCAGCAGCAGGCAGGAGTCCCAGCTTGATTCAGGCCTCTGTATCAACAACTCTTGCCTGAGCCAAGCATCAGTGACACTGGACAGTGTGGATCTGGAGCTAGGAAAAGAATGAACGTTCCCCCTGCCTCGTTTTATACAGATTTAATGTTTTTTTACCACACAGGCACCAGTTCCAGCAGGCAGGGCAGGCCCAGCAGTAATGGACCAGCTTTTGCTCTTGTGCTGGGCTGCACAGCCCCGGCAGAACAAGAGGACAGAGCAACAGGAAAGCACCCACATGAGTGAGAACAGAACAAAATGTTTGCAGAACAAAATGCAAACAACCCATATAAACCCATTTCTATTTCACCAACACTGTCCTTGTGGTGTAAATAGCGAGCAAGTGCCAGGTCTGACCTCCTGGAAGCCCTCGGTGACACCCTGGGACAGGAAAGGTGGCTGATGTGATGGGCTCTGAGTTTTCCCTGCTGATTCCTTGGAGCCTGAACACAACAGTAGGAGCAAACTGGCCATACAAGCCCCTGTCAACTTGTTTTTCAGATAAAATCTCTCTTCATTTTAAGAGGCTCCACCTTTCAAGGTCTCCAGCTCTCCAGTATGGCACTGGTTCAGTTCTCTGCTGTTGAGATTTCGGGGCAGCTACCCCAGTGGGCTGATGATTCACTCCACTGCATCCGACTCATCCCCCTGCTGCTGGGGAACACTGTTCCCGCTTTTCTGTCTATCCTCAACCCTCTTGTCTCCATCTAGTGTCCAAATCACACCCGGATTCTCTCCCAGCCCACAGCCTTCACAGGTTGCACATCACTGTGCCCACATCCCAAATTAAGCTGAGCAGGCTCAGGTTCACCCCCAACCCCTCTTCTGAGAAGGCCCCAGTTGTTCCATGTCCCTCCAGTTTTTACCCAGGTGGAGAAGAGCTGCTGGACTGACACAATGGGAAGTGTCGGGAAAGATCCGAGAGCTTGGAGCTAATCCCAAGGATCCTCACTCACCTTCTCAGGTTTTAACAACATCAGGCTATTCTTGCTTTCTACCTGCCAAAGGTGGCTGGAGCACCAGGCCCAGGAATGCTGGATCCCCTAACCCTCCTCCTCTGTTGAGTGCCACCAAACCCAACTGTCCTTGGCTTTCTGGGGAGGTTCAAAGGAGCATGAAGGTATTTAGACCTGACACCTCTTGAAAAGTCCCATTCAGGCACATTTCCTTCATTTGGTCCCTTGGGAAGGCTCAGTTCAGCAGCCAGGGGCAATTCTACCCAGATCTGGGATAGGTAAAAGGATCCCTTTGTAGGGATGTGCAGGAGGAACCTGCTCAATGCCCTCAAGCTTGCAGGAACTGGCACCTGCTGCCTTGGCAGGCTGAACCAGAGGTACTTTGTGCTGTCTGCACCCAGGAAAGGGCTTGTCCTGAAGGAGAAACACACCGTGCTTACCTGCTGTTCCTGGACACAGCAGGAGAATGACTGGAATGGGAAGGATACAGCCACAACCTGAGCCACAACACCCACATCCAGGAAAGCCGCCTGTTCCAGACATTCCTCATGCCAGAGACAAAGAAAAAGGGAGGGGGCAAGAAGGCCAAGAAATAAGCACAAAATCCCTGCAGGGCAGGCTCCTGGCTGGCTCCAGCTCCACGTGCTGGAGTGGGTCAAGGCACAATCCTGCTGGTGCTCAAGGTGCAATAAAATAATTTCTGGGGGCAGAATGATGCTCTTAACCTGGCTCAGTGTGTCCTGGGGTGTATTGGAGTGTTTCCCTTTGCGTTGGAGGGAGTTACCAAACTGCCAGGACTCTCCTGTATTCCCTGACCTCATGAGCTCCTCACCACAGCCTCCCTCCCCAGGGAGCAGTGACTGCAAACCCCGAGTCACCCAGCCCATGTCCTTTATCTGCCTCCCCACCTACATTCCTACAGACCAAGCTGCTCTTTCCCACCTCAGGGATGGAAACTGAGGAGATGCTTTACTCAGTCAGTCTTCGGAGATGCCCAGATGGCTCAGCAGCATCCCACGGACCAAACATGAGGTCCCAGATTTGTCTTGGATCATTTATTTGGTGACAGCATGGCACTGCTGTGAACAACCCTCAGCACAAGCCATAGGGTTACGTGTCCACTCAGCAGCTCATCACCATGAGCTGCCAAAATCCCTGCAGCTGATCCTCCTCTGTCACAAACCCCACCCAGCTTGGGGCCATCCCACCACCAGCAGGATGCAGGGTGATGCCATTCCTCATCTCCAAACTCATCCTCCTTTCTCCAGACTTGCCAGAGGAGACCTTAAAGCGTCGATGACACGGAGCAAGGACAGCAGGGAGACACCAAGGCCGTCAGGGCTGGAGCACACGTCCTGTGCACGGAGGCAGAGGGAATGGGGCTCCTTCTCTGGAAAAGGGAATGTTTTGGGGGGGGCTAAAAGCAGCCTCCCAGTACCTGTGAAGAGGAGGTGTCCGTGAGGGTTGGGCCAAGCTTTGTGCTCAGAATGAGAACAGACACAAATTGAAACAACAAAGGCTCTGACTGGATATAAAAGGAAAGTTTCTGCCTCAAGGACAGTGGAGCAGTGGGAGAGGGGCCAGAGAGGCTGTGCAGCCTCTACCCTTGGGGGTTTCCAGCACCTGACTGGATAAAGCCAAAGCTCACCTGCCACAAGCAGGAGGTTGAAATAGGGATCGCCTGCATTCCCACAACCATGAGCAATCCTGTGATTGCACGTGACAGGCAGGACAGAGCAGGACTCCTCTCCCCAGAATTGGTCAGCAAAGATTCCCTTTGGGACCCTCAGACCTCAGCTGCCCTGGCTGGCCTCGCCTGGGACCCCCACCCCGGTGGCACCCCCTGCTCCCTGTTTTGGGAGCTGGGCCCTGCCTGTCCCTGCTGCTCTGGGCTGTCACTGTACCTGTGCGTGGTCCTTCTCCTGGATGGGCCTTGGACTACCCTGTGGGCACTCCTGTCTCCTGCTGCTCTGACTTCCCAGCTGGACTTCGCGGACAGCAGGAACCTGACTCGTTACCACACCTCATCTGACCACAACTGGGCATCGATGGAAGTGGCTGTTCCCACCAAGGCCATCCCACTCTGGTACTGTGGGGTTGTGCCCTCCACTGCCCCCAGTGCTGTGGTCACCTCCAGCTCCTGGCTTGTCCTCCAGCATGGAACAGCCCCATCCTTTGTTTCCAGCCACAGAAAAGCACAGGGTCCTCACACACTTGGTCACTAGGAGGTCTCAGGTAGTTCTAAGGCTGTTATGTACATCCAGAGGGACATTTGGCATCACTTCCAGGGTGGTCTGGGCTTGCAGCCACCTGCTGCCTTGCCATTCCTGGCCACAGGAGGTCCGGACAAGCTTTTGGACCTGCCCCTCATCAGAGGGCCTCCGGAGGAGGCAGGGGTTGTCGGAGCACTCCGGTTTTTCCACCTTTCTGTCCCGAGGTTGTCTGAAGCCAGGTGAAGCCTTTCCAAGGGGGCGCTGAGCCGGCTGACAGACTGGGAACGTCCTCTGACAGGAGGCCCCCAGCCTTCGGAGCAGGCATTGCTCTCGGGACACTTCCAGCCACCGGATTTGCCCCTGTGTCCGGGCTCTGAGCCCGCTGTGGCCGGAGGGGCAGAGGCTGGCGGGTGCACGGCTCTCAGGGGTGTCCCCCTGGAGCGGGGGGAAAGGCCGGGCTGGTTTCGAGGGGCGGGCGGGGGGCTCCACAGCAGCGTATGGAGCTTGGCTATGTCTTGTTTCCTCATCCACGGAGCTGCCCAAGCGGCACCTTGGGGCTTGGCACCGAACAGGGACTCGTCGCAGAAGGACGGAGCGTGGCTTCGGGACCTTGGCGGGGCGACAAGCGGAGAGACACGTGTTGGTTAGAGCGGCATCACCAGGACCCGAGCGGGATGGGGAGGGATTCACGAGGGGCGGAGAGACCCCCGTGGGAGGCTGACACCCCCCGCCAGACCCTCCCGGGAGCCACCGACCCCCTTCACGCGTAGTGAGCCCCGAAATGCGGGACAGCGGGCCGGGGGCTGCGGGGCCGGGGCGAGCAGGACCGGGGGAGCACCCTGAGCCGCCGCTCACCTGCACTGACTCCTCGGCCGGGAGCCGCCGGCAGCGGGAGCCGGAGGAGCCGCCCAGGGCGGTGCGAAGGCGGGCGGCGGCGGGCGGGCACCCGCGGGGCGCCCGAACAGCGACTCGTCCACGAAGGAGGCCCGCGCCCGGCGGCGGCCCCGGGGGACCCGCGGCGAGCGGGCGGGGGCGGGAGCAGAGCCGCCGCCCAGGGCCGGTCTCGGTGCCGCTCTCCCCGCCCGCATGGCCGCGGCCCCGGGGCGGGCGCGGCCCCGGCCCGGCCCCTTCCGCCCCCGCCACGTGGTTCCGCCGCCGGTCCCGCCATGGCGCCGCCGCGCAGCCGCCGCCAGCCCCGGGGAGCGCCGGTACGGGGAGAACGGGGGGAGCGGGGAGGGCCCCGAGGTGTGGGCGGTGTCCGCGGTACCGCCGTGCCCGTCCCCGTGTGCCGCTGTCCCCGCTGCGCCCGGTGCTGGCGTCCTCGGTACCAGTGCTCCCGGTGCCCCTGTGCCCCGTCCTGGTGTCGCCAGTTGCCGTGTGCCACCGTCCCCAGTACCGATGTCCCAAGTGTCACTGTCCCCAGTACCTGGTGTCCCCAGTGCCGATGCCCCCAGTACCTACCTGTGTCCCTAATGCCAGTGCCTCTAGTGCCAATGTCCCCAGTGGCAGTGGCCCCAGTACCAGCATTACTAGTACAAGTCCCCGTTGCAAACGTCGCCGGTACCACTGTCTCCATTACCTACCTATGTCCCCCTTGCCGATGTCCCCAGTGCCAGTGTCCCTGGCACCCCCTGTCCCCAGCATGGATGTCCCTGCCCTGGATGCCGGCAGTGCAGAGCTGAAGTGCCCTGGCCCCATTGTGACACCCATCCCCACAGGCGTGTCCCCAGGTCCCCGCGCCCGCCCTGCCTGCCTTCCCCACCGCCGCCGAGGAGGACGATGGCGCTGACGCCGAGCTGGACACCCAGGCCATGGTTCGGGCCCAGAACCAGAAGAAGAAGAAATCCGGGGGCTTCCAGTCCATGGGTGCGTGTGGGGTGGGGGACAGCTGTCCCTGGGATGGGGACTGTCCCCTCCTGCCCACGCCCCCTCACCTGTCCCTGTCCCTTCAGGCCTCAGCTACCCCGTCTTCAAGGGCATCATGAAGAAGGGCTACAAGGTGCCCACCCCCATCCAGAGGAAGGTGAGCGTGGGGGGCGGTGGGTCCCCTCCCCGAGGGGTGGCAGGGTGGCGGTGGCAGTGACGGTGACGTCGGTGTGTCACAGACCATCCCCCCCATCCTGCGCGGCCGGGACGTGGTGGCGATGGCACGGACGGGCAGCGGGAAGACGGCCTGTTTCCTCATCCCCATGTTCGAGCGGCTCAAGGCACCCAGCCAGGCCGGGGCACGTGCCCTCATCCTCTCTCCCACCCGGGAGCTGGCCCTGCAGACCCTCAAGTTCACCAAGGAGGTACAGGGGACAGCAGGGGCGAGTGGGGACAATGGGAGCGATGGGTTTGGTTTCCAACATGCTTCTTTCTCACCCTTAAGCTGGGCAAGTTCACAGGCTTGAAGACAGCCTTGATCCTGGGAGGAGACAAGTAAGCTAAGCTGTCCCTGTATCCCCCACCGGTCCCTGCTTCCCTAAAACCTTCCCAAAACCTGGTGAGGGGCTGAGCCGCCCTGTGCCACTCCAGCCTCTCCCCTCTCTCACAGGATGGAGGACCAGTTTGCTGCCCTGCACGAGAACCCGGACATGTGAGTGGGGCACAGGGAGGGAACCTGGCGGGGAAATGGCCCCTGGAAATGATATCTCCTTTCTGGGGATATCGCTGATGTTTAGAGCCAGTGTGCCTGATGGACATGTCCTGGTGTTCCCTTGGAGCATCTTCCTGTGGGACTTCTTTGGGTTGGATTTGGGATCTGCTCCCAGCATGGGGTGGGGACACTGTCACCTCCTCAGTCCTGTCACCACCTCTGTCCCCACAGAATCATCGCCACCCCCGGGCGCCTGGTGCACGTGGCAGTGGAGATGAAGCTGAAGCTGCACACTGTGGAGTACGTGGTGTTCGATGAGGCCGACAGGTCAGTGGGGCACAGGGGGGTCCCGAGGCTGGCAGTGTCCCCATATGTGTCCCTGCAGTGGCAGTGAGGGACCTGCCACATCCCATGTCCCCTGCCCTGCAGGCTCTTTGAGATGGGCTTTGCTGAGCAGCTCCACGAGATCATTGCCCGGCTCCCAGACTGCCACCAGACCGTCCTCTTCTCCGCCACACTGCCCAAGCTGCTCGTCGAGTTTGCCCGGGCAGGTGAGGAGCAGGGGGCAGGTGGCACTGGGGGAGCCTGGGGACAGGGACACAGCTGGGCTGAGCCCAGCATTGACCAAACTGAGCTGGATTAATGCTTGGTGTCCCCACGCCCCTCAGGGGGGCTGGTCCCAGTAGCACATCCCACATGTGACCCGTGTCCCGTGTGTCCCACATCCCACAGGCCTCACCGAGCCGATGCTGATCCGCCTGGATGTGGAGTCCAAGCTGAGCGAGCAGCTCAAGGTGAGACAGGCTTTGGGCTTTGTACCCGCACCTCCTACAAGCCACTTGCTCCTGAGGAGGGGACAGGGGTGGCAGGGCTGGCACAGGGTGGGACACAGGGCTGAGCGCTGCCCTCCCGTCACAGCTGGCGTTCTTCCACGTGCGTGGGGACGACAAACCGGCCGTGCTGCTCCACCTGCTCCGCAGTGTGGTGAAGCCCCAGGACCAGACCGTCGTCTTCGTGGCCACCAAGCACCACACGGAGTATCTGAAGGAGGTAAGTGGCACTTGGAGGTGCCCAGAATGTACCCCTGGGGGTGCCTAGGATACCTTTCCAGACCCACGTGGGGTCTTCAGCTGTGGATATCCCTGCTGGAGCTTCTGCCACTGTTTCAGTGGCTTGAAGAAGAAATCCCAGCATGACTGTGGAGGTGCTGCATTCACCTACCCCTCAAAGAGGTGGAGCACAGTGGGATTTGAGTGTCTGAGTGGGCACCCTGGAGTCTCAGGCCCTGTCTGTTGGCTGAGGGCACATGCCCAGGTGGGATCCTGTCTCTCTTCCACCTCTTCCCCAGCTGCTGACGGCGCAGGGCATCCGCTGCACCCACATCTACAGCTCTCTGGACCAGACCGCCCGCAAGATCAACATCGCCAAGTTCTCCCAGGGCAAGTGCCCGGTGCTGCTGGTCACAGACGTGGCCGCCCGCGGGCTGGACATCCCCATGCTGGACAATGTCATCAACTTCAGCTTCCCCGCCAAGGCCAAGCTGTTCCTGCATCGTGTCGGTGGGTGCCAGTGCCCCACACAGAGTTCTGGGGGTCCCTCAGGGTGACAGGGAGGGTGTGAGTGGGCTGTGCCTTGTCCCCTGTTTTCCCCATCCTTGTGGCCTGCTGAGCTGGCACTGATGTCCCTGGCTTGGTGGTGGCACCTTCGGGGCAGGAGGTCGCCGTGTCATGACAACAGGGGACAGGCTGGAGACAAAGTGTCAGGAGTGTCCCCGACGTCCCAGTTGGACTGTGGGAGCTCTTAGGGGCAGAGCTGGCACCTTCCCTTTAGAATGGCACTGTGGTGGGCTCCTTTTTGCCCCTTCCCTAGCCATGCCCACCTGGTAAATGTCATGTGCATGGGCTCCCAGGGACACCAGTGGGTCCCTGTCTGGGTGGGGACAGGCTGGGCTGGCACGGGGTCTGGTTTCCCACTCTCCTCCTCCCCTTGCCAGGTCGTGTGGCCCGAGCTGGCCGGAGTGGCACTGCCTACTCACTGGTGGCTCCTGATGAGATGCCCTATGTCTTCGACCTGCACCTCTTCCTGGGACGCCCGCTCGTCCTCGCCGGAGCCCAGGAGATGCCCGCTGGTGAGGCAGGCACTGGCTGCATGGCCAAGCTGGAACAGTGGCCACGGGGCCACTGGGGCATTACCCTTGGCCAGTGCTGGAGTTTGTGGTCTTATGGTTGGCCCTCACACAGAGGGGCGATGCGGAAAATGGGGTGTTGGGGGTGCTGATTGAGCACTGCCGAGCTCCCTGGGGCCTCTCTGATAAATCCAGGGTGGGTGTTGGGGAGGTGACACGGTGTCCCCTGTGCTGCAGACGCTGGTGGGGTCCTGGGCCGTGTCCCCCAGAGCCTGGTGGATGATGAGGAGTGCCTGCTGCTGACGGACCACGAGGGCTCGCTGGAGCTGCGCAGCCTGCGCCGCGTCGCCGACAACGCCCAGAAGCAGTACCTGCGCTCCCGGCCCGGCCCCTCGCCCGAGTCCATCAAGAGGGCCAAGGACCTGGATGTGTCCCAGCTGGGCATGCACCCGCTCTTCCGTGAGTGCCTCGGGAGTGCTGAGAGAGGGGACCCCGTTGCCTTTGCCAGGGAACTGATCTGTGCCCCTCTCTGTGCCCGCCTTCCGCAGGCGCTCGCTTCGAAGACACTGAGCTGGAGAGGCTGAAGTTCGTGGACAGCATTAAAACATACAAGTCCAAGGCGGTGAGTTGAGATGCCTGGGTTTGGGTGGGAGGGAAGGTCCGTGTGGCTCACTGGGAATCATGCTCCCACCCTGGGGGACAGACCATCTTCGAGATCAATGCCACATCCCGGACGCTGGCCAGCACCGTCATGAGGTCCAAGCGGCGCCACGACAGTGCCCTGATCGAGAAGTTCCAGCGTGGGCAGCAGGAGAAGCGGGCAGCAGCACTCAAAGGGCAGTGCCCCGCCCCGCCTGGACCCCAGGATGGGGAAGGAGAAGGAGAGCAGGAAGACCTCCAGGTAACAGAGTCATGGACACAGGAGCTGCTGCAGAGTGGCTTTGGCCCAGTGATGGCAGCAAAATTGGGCCCCCAAAATGTGCCATGGCTTGGGGGTGGTGCACAGACTTGCAGGGATGTTGGGGGGGTTGTGGCTCCCCCAACCCCTCCACTGTCCCCATGCAGGACGTGTTCTCCAATGTGGGGGGCCAGAAGCGAAAACGGGGCCGAGGGGGAGAAGATGGTCCCAGGAAAAAGCCACAGCAGCCGGCACAGCAGGTCAAGGACTTCTACATCCCATACCGGCCCAAGGACTTCGAGAGTGAGCGGGGGTGAGTTTGGGGGGGCTCCTGCTCCTGTCCTGTCCCAGCCTGTGCAGGGGCTGCTCTCATGACCCCCCTTGCAGGCTGAGCGTGGGCGGCGAGGGCAGCGCCTTCGAGCAGCAGGCGGCCGGGGCCGTCCTGGACCTCATGGGCGACGAGAACCACAACCTCAACAGGAGCAAGCAGCTGCTCAAGTGGTGAGTGGGGTCTGGCCATGGGCTGGGGGCAGAATTAGGGCTGGGGGTCCCACCACCTGGTCTCACTGCACTCCCCTCTCTCGCAGGGACCGCAAGAAGAAGCGGTTCGTGGGGCAGACGGGCCAGGAGGACAAGAAGAAGGTGCGGACGGAGAGTGGGCGCTACATCAGCAGCTCCTACAAGAACAACCTGTATCCTGCCTGTGGGTGCTGCTGCCTGGGCTGGGGGCTGGGGGAGTGGGGCTGGACCCACTGGCAGCCACGTGGCATTGGGCCCTGCTCCTGCGGATCCATCCCCTGCCAGGGCAGGGGCCGGGAAGGGAGCACGGTCAGACACCACAGCAGGTTAAGTGAGGAGAGTCTCCACACATTCCCTTAACCTGCCCGTCCCAGCTATGAGAAGTGGAAGCAGAAGTACAAGGTTGATGAGCGGGATGAGGATGACGAAGGCCAGCACAGCAGGGAGCAGTTCAGAGGGAAGCACAGGCGCGGGCAAGGTGAGTACCCAGAGCAAGCAATGGAGCCCCACATCACCCCCCCAGGGCTCTGTCCCCCGCCCTGAGCGTGGCCATGTCACTCTGCAGGGCCCACACAGCCCCCGGCCCAGGGCAGGGTGCGCTCAGAGCTGAAGAACAAGCAGCAGATCCTGAAGCAGCGCAAGAAGGCGGCCAAGCAGCGGTTCCTGCAGAGCGGGGGCCTGAAGCGCCTCAAGGCCAGGAACCGGCAGCGGGTGCAGGAGCTGCGGCAAATGGCCTTCGGGCGCCGGGCAGGCACCACCAAGAAAGGCAAGCTGAGGAAGAGGATGTAGGGGAGGGGACTGTGCCCCCAACACTCCCCCCACACCTGGGCTGGGAGTCAGGGAAGGAGACAGTAAAAACTTGGCTGGTTTTGCATCCCGACTCCTCTCTGACCTTGCTCCAAGCATCGTGCCTGGGGTAATTCCTCCTCCCTCAGGCCACCCCCAGGCACAGTCCTAAAACAAGTGAGTCCCGCATCTCCACAGCTGGGATGTATTTTGATGGGAGACACCTTTGGAGATACCAACAGCAGCTCCGTGTTCCTGCCCCGGAGCAGTGCCCCCCCAGTGTGCCTGTGCCACAGCCGTCCACGTTGCCTCTCGTCGTGGAGTTCCCAGACTCATCAAAGAGCAACCTCCATCCCCAGGGGTCCTGTGTCTCCACACTGGCCCTGGCAGCCTCTCCCTAGCCCTGGGAGCAGCCAGGTGTTCCCAGGGGCTATTCCTGGCTCCAAGACAGCCTGGCACCCCTGTGGCGCAGTGGGTGCCTGCTGGTGGCACAGATGTCAGTCAGACCCCGCAGGCAGAGCAGCAGCTGCAGAGATGGGAGCCTGATGCCACAGCCATCCAGGGACATGAATGTCCCTGTGTCCCCCAGCCCTGCTGCCCAGGGGAGAGGGCTGCACTGACCATGTCCAACTGGGCCTTGGTGTCCTCCAGGGGCACATCCATGGGGATCCTGAGCCGTGCAGTGGAGAGCTGGAAGAGGTTCAGCACAGCCAACTTGATCTGCCCCAGCAGCAGGGTCTTCTGGGTGGCTGTGCTCTGGACATGGGCCCAGCAGGACTCCTAGGGGACAGAAACAAAGCCCTGGCTCCCCCCCAACACTACCCTGTGTCCTCCTGCACCCCCCAGGCCAGGATGGGGGACCCAGGAGTCCTGGCTGTGTATCCCCTATGCAGAGCTGCTGCTTTCTGGGCTCGTGTGGGCACCCTTAGCTCAGCCCAGGGGGTGGAACCCAGCATACCACCACCACTTTGGGCATCTCCCCTCTGCACACACCAGGGGTCTGTACTGCTGCCCCTTTCCCTTGGTGGGGGGTCCTGGGTCACCCCATATCCCCTCTTACCCACTGAAGCACGTCTTGGCGGGCGGCCTCCAGGCGCGTGTGGAGCTGGGCCAGCTCATTGTTGGTGCTCAGGAGCTCAGTGCTCATCTCCTCCTGGTACCGCTGGAGCCGAGCCCTGCCCTGGGCCAGCCGTTCCTGCCCAGCTTCTGCCTCCTGTGCCAGGGCTGCCCGTGCCTCCGCCAGCACCCCAAAATGCACCAGCATGTCCGGCACATCCTGGAACTGGGCAGTGGGAGGGGGGGGCTGAGAGCCTGCGGGAGTTGCTGCCCTGGACGGGGCTGGCCCCTGCCACAAGGGGCTCGGGGACACGCCAAGGTGGCACCGCAGGGCTCACCTGCCCCATGCTGGCCAGCGCGTCCCGCAGGTAGTCCCCGAAGCGGCGGAGGCTCCGCAGGCGCCGGGCCAGGCGCTCCCTGTGCTGCAGGAGCCCCTCGAGCTCCCGGTGCAGGCGGGTGGCCTCGGCCCCCTGGGCCACAGCCCGTGCCCGCTCCTCGCCCGCCCTCCGCTCCCGCCTCGCCGCCGCAGCCTGTGGGGTGGGACGGGCTCAGCGCGGTCCCCGCGGTCAGCCCGGCCCCGGCCCCCGCCCCGGCACCTTCAGGAAGGCGTCGAATTTGAGGGCGACATCCCGCAGCTCCTCTTCCCTCCGGGCCAGCTGCTCCCGGCGCTGCGCCAGGCGCTCCATCCTCTGCCGAAACTCCTGCGGGACCAACCGGGTGCTGAGAGCATCACGCTGTGCTGGTGCACCCGAGGCAGGGGTGGGTGCCAGCCCGGGAACGGCTGGGGACATGCCGGCTGTCTGCTCGTCCCCAAGGCACGCTACAATCCCTGGGGAGGGGGAACACGGCGGGCTGGGGCCACCCTTACCTCCCGCTGGCTCTGCAGCTCCTGCTCCACCTCTGCCACCTCCCGCCTCTTCAGCAGGACGCGAGTGGAGGGCAGCAGAGTGGCTGCATCCCGCGCTGGCACCGTCCTGCCACGGGCTGCACGGAGCTCAGCATGGCTGGAGGGAAGAGAGAACCCGGGCAGGGGCATCTGCCATCGTGGCATGGGAAGGACCCCCATGGACCACCACTGCCTGCGGAGCCTGGCCACCCCCCGTGTGTGCAGAGACCCCACAGGGTTATCTCTACCTCCATTCGGGTTCTCGCCCACTCTCGTTCCTCCCGCTTCAGCCTGCCCCCACCTGGAGACCCCCAGCGCCAGCGCTGCCCCCCAGGGAAGGACAAGTCACGGCACAACCTCAGCTTTCTGGTTAGACCCTGGCGAACCCCCCCGCCTCCTCCCAGCCCGCAGCTGGGGTGCCCTCCTCCCTGGGGACACAGCACCCACCCGGTGACACCCACCCCGGCAGCGGCAACACAAACAGATACCCGCGGGGACGCAGGAGGTGCTGGCCCCGTTGCCAACCCCCTGCTCTGCTCCAGCCAGCAGCGCCCGCCGCGGGAGCAGCTGCCCGTCCCCGGGAGGACGGAGGGGTCTCACTCACAGCAGCAGCCGTAGCTTGTCCTGGAAAGCCGCGCGCAAATGCTCCTCCAGGTCCGAGTCCATCTCGGCCGGTGGCTCCTCCTCGCCCCGGGGCCTGTGGAGGAGCTGGGAGAGGGCAGACGAGATGGCAGCAGCACACAACACTGTTGCCAGGGGCAGCCGGAGGCTCCTGCACCTCCCTGGGATTTTCCTGGCGTGGCTCTGAGCGTTGCTGTGAGGGTTCAGTGCTGGGCACCGGGAATGCACCAGGGCTGCCTGGGGACAGCTGCAGGTGGGTCCCACCCTCAGCCCTCTAACCACACTCCACCCTCACACTCACACTCCCTTCCCTCCAGCCCTCAGACCCTGCTCCAGCCCCTCAGAACTCTCCGTTCGGGCTCCACAGCCCTTCAGGGACCACCGTGAACAGCCAGACCCCAAGCACCATCCCACCAAGTGCTCAGGTGCCCCCACCCCCCTGTGCCCCCCAGCTCACACTGTTCTTACATCCCAGGGATGGCTCAGCCCCCCTGACTTCACCAGTGCCCACGCTGCCCCTCCCCACATGCCCCAGGAGTGCTTCTCTTCCACTCCATGTGTCATCAGATTCCCTTCATTCTCGTGTGAGTGCTCATGCCCCTCCCGTTAACCTGCACACACAGACCCCGTGTGCACTCCCTCCCTCCTCCATCACTCTACACACTCTCTCACAACACTCCCCACTTTACTTTACTCCTGTCCCCTCTTGCAGAGTCCTCTGCTCCCCCACCCCGCTCCATTTGGCCATTCCCATGAGTGTGTTGATCCCCCCACTCCCTCCATGCACACTCAGATCCCTCCCTGCTCCCCTTTGTACCTTTTCACCCCTCCCTTTAACCCGCAGGGTGCTCAGACTGGACCAGTCCCTCCACCCTTCCTGCACATCCTGACCCTCTGTCACGCACCCCACAGCTCCCCTGATCCCGTGTGCGGATCCTGCTTCCCTCATCCCTCCTTTTCCACCAGGCATCCCCCTTAAAGCCACCCCGCAAGGAACAGATTAACTCCCAACTCAGACACGGAGCAACATTTCAGACAGAATAGGGGAAAAAATATTTATAATAAAAACAATTCAGCCTCCCCAGAGTCAGCATCAGCCAGGTCCTGCCTGCACACTCGTTTCTTCCCTTATCCTGGGACCACTGTGGCCCTGTGGTGACTTTCCCCATCCCAGCACTGCTCATGGGGACTGAGCCAGAATCCCACACTGGAATTCAAGTCCGTCAGAGGCACCAAGGCGAGCGGGTTACTGTTCCCATGCTCTGCCTGTGCTGGGTGTCACCTTGTTTTAAGGACACCCAAGACAAAGAGGAACATGAAGAGAGGAGAGAAACAGAGAAACATGGCTGGGGAAGGATGGAGTGGAACTGTGGAAGGGGCGAGTGGAGAAAGGAGTGGGAAGGCTCTGACTGAACTGGCCCCTCGCAGGACACCGACAGCCTGTGCTCAGTCACACGCAAATGAGGATGTGCTTGATGCTGGATTCCAGCTGGAGCTCCATGTGCTTCCTCAAGGAGGGATGGAAGTTATGAGCCTCGTGTTTCTTCTCCTCTTGCTTCCTGTACAGAGACCCTGCCGTGCAGCTCTCCATCGTCACCTATGCAAGGCACAGACCAGCAGCATCTCAGCTACAGCCAACAGTCAACAGGAACTCCTCCCTCCCTGGCAGATGCTCCAGGAAGACCCACAGCTTAGCAGGGAGCAGGTGGCTCTGCCTCAGGGCTCACCTTCCGTGAGGTAGTTCAGATAAGCAGCCTGGGCACTGTTGCCATCGACCAGTGCCATCGCCTCCTGCTTGGGGCAGCTGCTCGTGGCCTCCTCATCCCCCTTCCCCTCCTCGTCCTCTTCAGAGTCCACCAGCACTAAGACATCACCCGAGTCTGGATGCCTGGGAACAGCAGAGCAAGGGGAGGTGGGCTGAAAGGCTCAGGAGAGCCTGTTCCCTGCCCCTCAGGAAGGCAGACTAGTGAGGCCACGCAGGACTGGGCTGAGGAATGTCAACACTCACCTGAATGCAGCACCTGAATAGGACAGAAGGGAAAGACGGGGTTAGAAACCAGCCCTCTTGGGCAGTGCTACTGGTTTTACTGGGCTGCACAACCCCTGCCAGTCCTGTCTCCATGCCTGTGCCTCTATGTGGAGCTGCCAGCAATGGGACAGTCCCCACACAAAGGCACAGACATGAAGGTGATCTGTCCACACATGCAACCCTGACTGACTCCAGAATACCTGGAGGGACAGGCAGGTTAGGAATAAACCAGGAAGGAGGAACCAATTCCTACCTCTCAGGCACAGGAGGGGATTGTAGTACAAGACAACCCCAGTGACGGTGAGAATACCCAGGAGGGACAGGACCACCACAGCACCCACGATCCCAACAATGTTCACTGGCTCTGTGAAGAGGGGACATAGGCTTGTCACCAGGATACAGATGGATGAAGAATTCCCAGTGCAAGTCAAAGAGCAGGTTCTTAGCGGCAAATGTGGTGTGTCCCCACTCTCTCTCTCGACTCCCTGCCATGGCAGCCCCACTCACCCTTCACCGTCAGGCAGATGAAGAGCTCCCTCAGCCCCACGGGGTTCTGGGCCTTGCAGACGTAGCAGCCCCCGTCGGTGTCCTGGGAGCAGTTCTGGATGGTGAGCCGGGACACGTTGCCCTCCTGGGTGATGAGGAACCTCCCTCCAGGCTGGATCTCCACCTCTGGCTGGGTGATGTCCCGCAGCCAGCTGATCCGAGCCGCTGGGGTGCTCTCGGTCACACGGCATGTCAGGGTCACGTTGTCACCCACAAAGCAGGTCTTGGGGGGCTCTGACTCCAGTGAAGGGATTTCTGAACAGCCCAAGGGGAAAAAAAAAACACAAAAACAGGAGTCAAGGAGGGAATGGAGGCAATTAACATAACAAGCAATCAGCCATCTGACTGATTAATAATCATTAACAGAAGGGAGCCAGGCAGGAGTCTGGCAGGTGAGCACTGTGGGTTCAGCATTCAGTTCATTCAGGAGCCTCCTGAGCAGTGACCTGAGAAGCTTCCATGATGCTCAGTCCCTTCTGACACCTGTCTTTATATTCCCAGGGAAGAATGGTCTGAGGGTAGCCAGAGGGAAGATGGCAGAGAGGAGAAAGGTAGCCCAGGAAGTTTCCTTGGGATCAGAAGAGCTCTTGTCAAGCCCTGACAACCCTTGGGAGAAAAATACAGCCTGGGTTCTCAAAAGCCACTTTAGACAGATCCCTAAGATGCCTGAAGGAGTCTGGGGGCACACACAACCCTTCTGTATCCCCAGCCCTACCAAACTTAATCTCAACCTGAGCAAGGCACTAAAACCAGCTCTCACTTTCACACAGATGTGTGCAAAAGTTTTCCACAGGTGAAAACCCTGCTGTGCTGAGATTTGGGTCCCCTGAAGGTAGACCCAAAACACAGTTCACCTGCAGCTATGCCATGATGGATCTCAGCTGCAGGATGTCTGTGCCTTATGCTGTCACCTCTGCACAAGCCAAGCCTTGCCATGCTGCCTCCTGGCTTCCCTGACCACCTCACTGCTCCAGAGGGCAGGGAACGACTGGAGTACCCACCTGCCCAACTGTTAGCAGGCAAATTAACAGTTAATGAGGCAGCAAATCAACTCACTTATCTCTACAGTGCACGAAGGCTGCTCCTGTTTGACCACATGGTCGCCAACACACTTGAAGACTTTGCGGTGGGAGAGGTGGGAGCTGTTCAGTGTCTCCACGTGGGTGTCCGAGGAGCTCGTGGAGCTGATGACCCAGCTGGAGTTCTCCAGATCGTGCCCCTCTTCCCTCCAGTGCAGGGTGGGGTGGGGGTACCCCCCAGGCCAGCTGCAAAACAGCTGCAGCATCAGCCCCGACGAGGAGGTCTCAGCCCAGCACTTCGGGGTTGACTGTGGTGGGTCTGTCAGCAAGAACAGCACATGGTCACAAACACTTCCAGGTCACAGCTCTCGGCATCTCAGGGCTGGGACTCTAGCAAGTGTTCATTTGTCATCATTCCCCTTGAAAATCTTCCTGGTTTCCCTGTCAATCTTGCTACCTGACCCGTGTCCCACAGTCCCAGGGGAGCACAGCTCTGGATGACAGACAACAGGGACCAAGAAGGGGCTGTCACAGCCCCCACAGCCAAGCCTTGAGGGAGGAAAAGAATCACTGCCACAGCTTTATCCAGTGGAAAATTGGATAAACACCTAAAAATGCAGTGGGAGAATGAAAACTCCACACTGCCCTGGTCCTCATGTCACAGCTATAAGGGGGTGACACCAATGCAAACTCTTGGAGAAAAAGGTTTTGCCTCTCCCTGTCATTGATACAAGCACACACTCCACCTCAGCACGAGGAAGAACTTTCCAGTGAGGGTGGTAGAGCACAGGAACAGGCTGCCCAGGGAGGGTGTGGACCCTCCCTCTCCAGAGACATTCCAAACCCAGTGGGATGAATTCCTGTGTCACCTGCTGGAGGTGACCCTGTCTTCACAAGGGGGTTGGACTGGGTGATCTGCAGAGGTCCCCTCCAACCATAAAAATCCTATGATTTCCCAAGGGAACATGGAAAACATCAGGGCTCTTGCCCAGGGACAAGCTTCTCAGAGCCACCAGCCCATCCCTGGCTGTTCCTGGCTACAAGGAGCTCTGCCCACAGGGATCCTGGTGACTCCAGGGTCAGTGACAATGAGGACAAACCAGGCGTGCCCCCTCCTTCCTGGCACCTCTGGCAGCCAGCAGTGGGGACAAACTCCAGCCAAGAACACATGTAGGGCAGGTCCTTGCTGGCCTGGTGCCAGGGCCACGTCCCAACCATGGAAAGGTATGTTATTAAACACAGGAACACCTACGGGAGTGGGTCAGAAGCCAACAGAGAGGCAAGTGCAGTCCCCTCGGGCAGGGCAGAGCAGGGCTCACGTTTCAGGCACAGTCCCATCTGCTTCTTCCACACACAGATCCACACACACGTGCTTGGTTAACAGCCACAAAGATCCTGAACTCTGATCCAGGCAGATTTAACATGCTGTGCCCCTGTGTGTGTCTAACCCAGTCCTGAACGAGACCCCACTGAGAGATGAGACCAAAGCAAGCCCCACACCAGGTCTGCAGCCCCAATGGGGTTGCAGAGGGATGCCTGAGGCTTATTTTGGGAAGCATTTATTCAAGTGACTTTCAAATGACATGATTAAAAAAAAAACCATCATGGCAAACCCCCAGGTGAGCTATAAGGACATACCTTCCTGGGGCTTGGCTCTCCAGGAACTATATACACACATCTGAGGTGTGTTGAAACCACCCAGCTCTGGCAAGAAAGTTCTCTGCAACAGCTCCTCTGTCCCAGCTCTGGGGAGGATCATAACTGATCCCAAATCCTGGTATGGTTAACAGAGCAACTTGCCAGTTTGAACCACCAGAAAGTGCCCCACATCAAGGTGGACACAGTCCTTCCAGGATGTCAACATGGACACGGCCCTTCCAGGATGTCCAGTCAGAGCTCCACTTTCTGGGCTGGCCCCAGGAACACACCTCCTGAAGCCACCAGCTTTACATCCTGAACTTCCAGGCTCTCCCAGTACAACTCTGCCTAAACATAACAAGAGATCTGCTCCCCAAATGTAAACAAACCAAAAACCTAAAAACCTCCACCCCCCCAACCACAAAACCTCACAAACCACCAGCAAAAAGGACCTGTTGTTTGACCCACAGAAGAGCCAACAGTGCTTGTATCAAACCACACACAGCCACTGCCAAGGAATCCCTGGGAGGTGTGGAACTGCACGTCTCCTTCACACCAGGTGCTTCCCATCCAAAACAAACACAGAACCGCAGCTCAAGGCAGGGCTGCACCTTTGTCCTGTCACTACAATGTTTACTCTACTGCTTGGGGGGGGTTTAAGTGCAGTTTTAAACAAAAAGAGAACTTTTGGGTACCACCCATGGGACAGGTTGAAGACTGCCAGCTGGTAATTCCCACACAAAGCCCCTACAGGCCCCAGGAGGTTGGTTTACAGCAGTGACAAGTCTGTGTCCAAAAAGGTTCACTCCAGCCCAAGCTAAGTTGTTCATGGGTATTCCAGTGTTCCACATCACCTTTGTCAGGGCTGGAAATTACTTGGCACATTAATTCCAGGCTAATAAACGAAGTTCAGAGTGCAGCACCAACACCTGGCATATCATAAATACAATTTGCTCCTGAGTGTTTTGCCCCAGTGCTCCAGATTTGGGACTCCCACCTCCTAAGCCCCATGCCCATGTATGTATTCCCTGAAGCAGCGTGGGGTTTGATTCCTTCACTCCAGACCTCTGTGTGACCTTTCACACCCAACCTGTAGGTTCCTTGCTGCAGGAAGGAACTTTTTATTCCTGTAAACTTTCAGAGATTTAATCTGTACAAAACAGGCACAACATTTACATACACAGAGAAGGAAGGAACACCCCGAAGGCAAACAGCAAACAGGTCACACATGGCAGGTGCTGACAGAAAGAGCAACAACAAAGGAAGGGGCCAAGAGGGCACAGAGGGTCAGAGAAACAGGCAAACTGGCAGCGGATTTTCCTCCTCCTCAATCCTGAAGTGACCAAGAATGGCACCAGCCACAGGACCTGTGCTCCCTGCTAACCTGGAGGGGGCTGTTTCCATGGAATACCTGAGGAATCCAGGCAAGATAAAGCTCCCTGGCAGAAGCAGGAAGGACCTGCAGCAGCTGTAAGCAAACTAATCCACCTGAGTACACTCCAGCCTGAACTTCCACATGTGCTCTGAAGATTTCTGAGAATGAATGAACCAAATAGAGTTGGAAATGGAAGAGAGCACCAAAAGGCACAACAGGGCTGAAGGAACATCCTGTGCTGATAATAGGACCAGTTCCAGGACAATATTGCCAGCAGTAAATCCAAGGAATGTGGTGCTTCCATTGAGAGCAGAAGGCTGCCCTGTAAGACTCAACAACTGGGGACTCTCCATTCTCCCACCCAAACCATGGCACCAAGGAATGGCACAGCACATCTACTTCCAACATGCATTCCAATCAAGGGAAAAAAAGACAGTGAGCAGCAGGCCCCATCCTAAGGTTTATGAAGGCTCAAGTCAGCCAGATTCTAAGGCAAAGGGAACAGCTACACCCTGGGACATGCTACAGGGAAAGATCTACCCAAAAACTTGTTTATCACCAGCAATGAAAAAGAACTGAAGAAATACAGTGAGGACTTAACAGCTGGCATTGCACACACCTGATCTGTGACAGGCCATTTGGACTCACATTTTGGTGCTTGTAAGTGGACATGAGAGAGATTTTGCACAATAAACCCACCTTGCGCTTTTTTTATATTATTTTTCCACCTGTGCCAGACGAATTTGGGGACCTGCAAGACCGAGGGGAGGAGGTTCAGTCAGTGGGACTGACTTACTGGCTACCAGGAGCTGGACCCTGTGCTCGTGGTCCGTCTTGTTCAGCACTTCCTTGCAGGTGTAGTTGCCTTCGTCCTGCACTCGCAGCTCCGTGATGCTCAGGGAGCTGTTGTTGACCAGGGAAAATCGGACGTCTGGGGGCAAGGAGATCCTCGAGGAGAAGAGAGGAGGGAAGGAGTGCGGGTCCCCTTGGAACCAGGTCACCTCGGTTGCCTCTTTGGAGACATTGCGGCATAAAAGGAGGATGCTTCCTCCAACCTGCCCAAAGACCACTTCATCTGTTCCTGGAAAAGAGAAGGGACAGTGTTAGGGATGTAGGGAAGGGGTGAAGTTGCCTTCTGTCAGCAAAGACCGGGATATCTGATATACATCAACGCTTTGAGGTGCTTGTTAGCAGACTGCTGAGGGATCTCCAAGGTGACCAAAAACATCCAGCGCAGACACAAGATTAGGAAAAGGGACACAGCTCCCTGCTCCCCTCCCCTCAGCCCGTGCTACCTGCGGCCTCCCTGCGCGGCACGAGCCTCCAGACGCAAAGGGCGAGGAAGAACCGTGCCGGCGGCGTCCCGCCGGGGAGCTGCATGGCTGTGTGCCGCTGCCACAGCCCCGCGGAGGCGGTGCCGCCCGGCCTCCGCCCCGGCGAGCGGGCCGGGCAGGGCAGGGAGAGCGGGCGGACCCGTCCGAGGGGACCCGCCCGCCCGCCGGGGCCCGTGAGGGGGTCGTGGATCAGCTCCCGCCGCTCCAGCACCGCCATCTTGAGCACCCGCCATCTTGGGCGCCCCCCCGACCCCGCCCGCCATCTTGGGGTCACCTCACGCCCCCCCGGCCATGTCGGGCGAGCCCCTCAGAGCGGCGCGGGGCCGGGGCGTTGCCCTCAGGTGCCGCCCATGGACCGGGAACGTTTAACACAAGGAGAATGGTGCTTCCCGAGGGCAAAACTAAGTGGGTAAGCGAACCCCACGTCCGGAGAGCTTCTGTAATTCACCCGCTTAGAGACACCTCACAGGCAGTGCAGCGTGAAGAGGAGTGATAAAAGATCACCCCTCTATGTAACCCCGCAGCAAGACCTGTAAAGCATTCAGGTATCTTTTAGGTTTCTCCAGGACATGTTACACCTGGGGAAGGCACGTGGCCATCACATAGAGCGCTCAAACCCCACGGGGTTGCCCCGCTGGGCCCTGGCACATTAATTATTAATTAACCTAATTAGCGGCACGGGCGGCAGGGCTGCCCCAGGTAACCGGAGCTCGAGTCCCGCTTCCCTGGGCGGCACGGCCTGCTGCGTCCCCGTCCCACCGGGGGGCGCCATAGAGCTGGAGTGGGGGGGGGGGCGCCGGGGTGCGTCTTCACCAATGGGAGCGGAGCGCGGCGGCGTCTCCGCCAATGGGCGCGGGGGGCGGGCAGCGCGGAGCCGCCGTCGCAGCCGCCGCAGCCTCCGCAGTCACAACAGTCACAACCACAGCCATGCCGGTGGACCTGGGGCAGTGGGACGGGCCGCTGAGCCTCGCCGAGGTGGAGCAGAAGCCGGCGCAGCCGCTGCGGGTCAAGTATGGCTCCGTTGAGATCGACGAGCTGGGCAAGGTGCTCACGCCCACTCAGGTGAGCAGCGCTCGGCCCTCCGCTCGGGGGGGTGCCGCAGCAAAATGGCGGGAGGCGGCCGGGCCTCTTGCGCCGTCTCTGCGGCAGCTCCGGCCGGAGCCTCACCTGGTGCGGGGGGACAGAGAGGGGCTGAGCTTTGCTGTCAACCCTGGTGGGGGGACGGCCGTGCCGCGGGCAGAGGCCCGTGGCTCTCACAGCCTGGGCGAGCTGGCACGAACTTCGAACTGCTCGGATGTCGCAACCAGCACTGGTCACAGGTGGCCCTCTGTGCAGGGCAGGTATCTGTAGCGGGCAGCGGGGCTGGTGCTAACGCGATCACTCCTGCAGGTCCAACATCGCCCCACCAGCATCGAGTGGGATGGCTGCGATCCCCAGAAGCTTTACACTCTGGTTCTCACAGATCCTGATGCGCCCAGCAGGAAGGACCCAAAGTTCAGGTACGGGAGTGAGCCTGGGTTGCCTGGGGAAAATGGAACATCCCTCTTGGGCTGAGGGGAGGATCAGGAGGAGTTTGGGACTGTGCTCCGCCTAAGGTGCAGCTGTGGGGCTGTGGCTTGGCATAGAAACCGTGTCCTTGCATCTCTCCTTGAGCCAGGGACAGCATGGGGAGGAGCAGCTGCTCTTTCCAGGGATGTTTGGAGATCTGTTGCAGCTGGAGCAGCACAGCATCTGCTGCTTGCTCTAATTTGGCCCATGTGTGAGTTGGAGTTAGGCTTGTCTGTGTTGGTGGTGGAGTCTTAAACCTGGAGCCAGTTCACTTTTCTCAAGTCAGCTCAGAAGCTTGTGGAACGTCCACTCTTGGGAGTCAGGCTGTGGTTTTCCCACGGCCACAAGGCAGGCCGATGGAGCTGGTTTTGGCAGGTTGTGCATCCCGAAGGAGCAGTACCTGCTCTGGGACCGCTGCTCTTTGGGTTTGGCAACCCAGGAATCAGCTGTTTGCTTTGCACTGACAGTATTATGGAAAAGCAGCAACTGGGAGTGATAAAGGGATTGTGCCACAATCTGATTGTTCTTTGCCCTCTCCTTTCAGGGAGTGGCATCACTTCTTGGTGACCAACATGAAAGGCAACAATGTGGGCAGCGGGACCGTGATGTCGGATTATGTTGGCTCCGGGCCTCCCAAGGGAACAGGTTGGTACCTGCCTGCAGCAGTTCCCAGGCAGTGCTGCATGGATCAAACACAGTGCACAAGGGTGGGGGGAAGCCAGCAGGAAACGATCCGTGCAGGATTGCCCGTGGCTGCATGAAGCCACACCCAACAGGAGCACGTATTGAGCATATTTAGTGCATCTTCTCTAAGCTGCCTTAAGCTCCATCATCCTCAGCCTTCCGATCCTGGAGCACGCAGGCACCTCCAGGGGTCACTTCAGAGCACACCTCGGACCTGGAATTCCGGGTGCCCGGTGTGGTAACGCTGTGCCTCCCCGCAGGGCTGCACCGCTATGTGTGGCTGGTGTACGAGCAGCCCAAGCAGCTCTCCTGCAACGAGCCCGTCCTGTCCAACCGCTCCGGGGACAAGCGAGGCAAGTTCAAGGTGGCCGCTTTCCGCAGCAAGTACGGGCTGGGGGCGCCGGTGGCGGGCACCTGCTACCAGGCAGAGTGGGATGACTACGTGCCCAAGCTCTACGAGCAGCTGTCGGGGAAGTAGGGTGTGCAGCACCCACGGCTCGGGCACGGCGCTGTAGTTTTGTTTGATTAGTGAGTTGAACCCAAGTGTCCCGCTCTGACCGCTGGAGCTGTAACCCCGTCACTGTCCCTGCTCCGTGTCTGCGTGTCCGGGCCTGTGCTGACTGCCGTGGTACAGATGATCCTAGCTAGAGCTGCTGACAGGTGTCCCTGGAAGGGCCGCTCCCTCCAAACTGATCTGCTTAAGGGAAACAAAAGCCTTTGTGAATTAGTGTCAATTCAGGGTGTCTCTGCTGTCTTGGGATGGCTTTAGATGTCAGGGGTGTGGGTACAGCACCACTTCTGGGCTAGTGCTGGCTGTGGAGACTCCCTCTTCAGGAGAGGAGAGTGCAGTCTAAGGGAAACTTTCCCTCCTTCCTCTTTATTTTTTTTTCCCCCCCTCAACCTTTGGCCAGTGCCTCCCTGTCACCGCTCCAGTAGTGAAGGTGCAGCTCGAGGGGGAGGCAGGAGCTGGTCTACAGCACTTCTTCTGTTCTCTGCTGCCACTTAAAGCTGAGACCACTTCGTTTTGTTCAGTCCTGTGGTGACCTGATCTTACCGTGCTCTTTGCTCACAGTGCAATTAAAAACTTACCAAGGTGTGTGGTGTGCTTGGTTGTCTTCTTGGGGGATGAGGGGAGTGCTCAGGGGAGCAGCTGGATGTTGTAGGGCTCCTGTCCTGCTGAGAAGAGGCTGGACCCTCTACCAGGGGCTCCCCACTCCTGGAATACGCTGATGGCTGGAGTGACACAGCTCAAAGCAGTCATGTCTTTCCATCTTTACCTGCCTTTAGTCCCTGTCCCAAGGATCCCCCTGGCTCTGTGGAGGCTCCTTCCCTCTGCAGGAGCCCCATCAACCCCCCAATCTGAACCCCAGCAGCAGTTTGGCCGCCACCAGCTTTACTGACCTGAAGCCACTTCCCAGCCAAGCTGCAGATTCCAGGTGTTTCCTGCTCCTCCAGCAGCTTTGCACTGAGGCCTGGAGGTGTGTCCTGAGTGCTTAGAGCAGAAATGAGCCTTTAGTCCAGCCTGATGGCTATAAAAGGGTTAGAAAGGTGAAGCCAGTGCAATTCAACTTGGTGGATCCAGGAGCCTCCCCCCCTTTTTCAAGCTGCTGTCTCAAGGGTCTGCACTGACATGGTCTGACAAACAGGAATCAGGGGCCCTGTGACAACTGGGGACTCCCTAACTCCAGAAGGTGGGTGGTGTCTGCCCCAGGGCAGTTTTTCAGCTCAGCCATTAAAACATTTGAACAGGATTGATGGTTTTTCAGGAAAACATCCCCAACTACTCCAGACCAAGGCCCACAAGACTAAGGGTGGAGCAGTGCTTACATGGGCTGATCCATCCTGGGACTGCTCAGGCTGGAAGCAGGACATAAACAAGCCACAATCCATTACCCTGAAAACCTCCACTGTCAGGAAAACGGGTTTGGAAAGGAGCCCTGAGGTTCCTGCAGCACCAGGCTGAGGGACACCTGTGGAATGGGACACCTGTGGAATGTGTCACCTCCCTCTCCCCACACCTGTGCTGGGCCACGAGCCGCCCCTCCCACAATGACACAGCCAGGCATTGTGATGAACACTTTTATTTACAAATATAATTAAAAGCTCTGACAGTTATTCATGCTCTTCCCTGGAACCTGAAAAATGTTTTTTGTTGTTTTGTTGGTTTTTTTGTCCTTTTTTTTTGTTGGTTTTTTTTTTTAAAGTGCATGCAAAAGAAGTAAAGCCTTTTTTTTTTCTCTTTTTATTGTAAGAAAATACACAGTTTGAAAGTGTGAATAATGCAATATTTATGACCAAGATCATGGGGTTGGGGGTGGACTTGGGGGAGGAACAAAAAATAAACCAAAAAATAAAAACAAAACAAACAAACAAAAAAAAAACAACCCCAAAAAATAAAAGAGAAACTCAAAGGGCTGGGATGATCTAACAGACAGTGTTGAGCTCCGGAACGGAACTGGAGAGTGGGGGGTGGCTGGAGCAGGAGGGAGCGGGGAGGGGGGGAAAGAAGTAAAAAAATTTCTGATCAGAGAAACAGTTAAAATACAATATGAAAATAAGTAAAAGCTCTCCTTAAATTCCTTCTATACACAAAATACACGATTTGACAAAGCCCAATTTGTGCTACTGGGATCCTGTGGGCTCATTTAAGTGTATTCACATTCTCTGCGACAGCAGAAAATGATTATGATACAATCAAGAATATGCCGAGGGGGCGAGGGCTCGTCCCTGCTGCCCCTGGCATGGTTCTCCTAAAAATCACCACGTCGTCGCCCGCCCCTCCCCACCCCCAAAAAAGTAATAATATGTCACCACTGATATGTACAGCACGATTAGGTTTTTTTTTCTTTTTTTCTGTAAAATGTATCAAATTTTTTTTTCAATCTTTAATAAAATTTTTTTTTATTATTTAATTATTCCTGATGAATAAATACCAAAAAAATAAAAATAAAATAAAATTATGCAGCAGCTAGTTAAGGTAAGGCTGCGGATTCAGTCTCTCTCCCCCTGGGATCGTAGATATCTTTTAATTATTAATATTTTTTTTGCTTTTACTTTCATTGATTGGTGGTAAAATGAGTGATTGCTCAAAAGCAACATACATCCACTTGAGTTTTTTTTGTTTTTTTCTTTTTTTTTTCTCCATTAAAATTGTCTCCAAAGTTTTCACTGAAACATTTTTAATCATTGCACAGAGACATCAATACTGTGACATACTATGGAAAAGACTGCCAGGAGCTGTCCTGCACCGGGACGTGACGGGGGAAAGGGGCCCCTGATGGAGTAAGAATATACAGGCACTGGTCCGACACGATGTCAGTAAGAGAGACAGAAAGAGAGAGAGCACGCCCGTCAACATGGGGAATGTTGGGTTTGCAAGTTTTATCCTTACTTTGTTTGCTTTTTATCGGTTTTGTTTTTTTAAATGGCAAAGAAATTTAACCTCATCTATAGTCCTCCTTGGGATACTCTAATGTGACCAAATTCCCAAAGCCCATTCGCAAGCTCTCCATGTCAAACGTCTCAATCTCTCGCTCCTGCTTTTCCAACAGAAACTTGATCCTCTCGCTGCGTTCCTTCTGGAGGGCGGCGAGCTCCTCTTCGATCTGAAACGAGCACAGTCAGCAGCCCCCCAGCACAGCACCCCTGCCCCAACCCCGTGTCCCAGCTGAGCTCCAGGGACCCCCTGCACCTCCCCCCGGAACGCACCTTTTGTTCCAGGTGTGCCCTGCGCAGCGACACCCGTTGCTCCAGCTTCTGGAGTTCCCTTTCGTGCTGTGCTTCTGTCTGCATCTTAATTTTGCTCTGGTACGCGTTGAGCAGCTCCATCTCCTGCTGGAGTTGCAGTCTCAGGGCTTGGCATTCTGCTTCCTGGGCCTCGTCCAGCCGCAGCTGTAAGGACATCGGGAAAACAACACTCAGACCTCCGTTGGTAATTCCTCTGCTCTGACACTACTGGCACGCTGCTCTTCTTTCCCAAAGCCAGGAGCCTCTGGCATTGGGAAAATCATGAAGAGCAGCTTCCCTACTCACAGAGGCAGAGCCTCAGGGGAGACCCAATTCTAAACCCCAGCACACGAGGGGCAGCAGGGAAGGGACGCATGTTCTGTGGGATCCTTATTCCAAGAGGGAAAGTGCCACCTGCTGCGTTATTTAAACAGCTCTTATAAACACAACCATCCAGTGGCTGGAGAAGACCATCCCAGCCTGCTGTGAGGCCTGACAGCCTGACTGTTCTCCCCTCCCAGCCCCCTGCCCAGGGACACCCACGTACCGCCTGCGAGGCCATCATCTCGTTGATGCTCTGCTCGTACTGCTCGGCCAGGATGGCGAGCTTCCGCGTCTGCTCGTCCTTCAGGCTCTTCAGAATTGTCTTGTGCTCACTCTTTGGAGTTACTTCCAGCTGGTGATTCTTCAGTGCTTTGTACTGCTTAGTTTGCACTTTGCATGTGTCCTGGAACTGCTTTTTGATCTGCATTTCCATAGCCTGCCAAGGAAGGAACGATGTGAGGAGCGCAAAGAGCTTTGGGGACGGAGAGGTTATGGTACATCCAAATGGGTGGGCTGGTGAAAACCACAGCTCCTCTGTGCTCTGTGCTGTCGCCTGCAGCTCGTGAGCAGGGTGTGCTTCACACAGGGACCTAACCAGGAGCACCAGCTCAGGTCCTGCTGGGCCAGGAACAGGGCCTGCTCAGCCCTCCCCGGCCCAGGGCACCTCTGTCCTCCACCCCTGCTTCCTGCAGGTCACCCAGCCCATCACCTGCCACCTGCCTCCCAAAGTACGTTTGCTTTTTCACAGCCTCCTTCCCATTCTGCTTCTTACCCACCTCAGCTGTGCCCTATGGGGAAGCTGCAGATCTGAAAACTAGCAAGGGTGTGACAGAGTGACAGCAATGTGCCTTCTCCCTGGTGACCAGTGACAGGACCTGAGGGAACAGCTGGAGCTGTGCCAGGGGAGGTCAGGATGGATACTAGGAAGAGGTTCTTCCCCCAGAGGCTGGTTGGGCACTGACCAGGCTCCCCAGGGCAGTGGCCACGGCCCCAAGGCTGCCAGAGCTCAAGGAGTGTTTGGACAATGCTCTCAGGCACACAGAAGGATTGTTGGGGTATCCTGTGCAGGGCCAGGAGTTGGACTGGATGATCCATGTGGGTCCCTTCCAGCTCAGGATATTCCATGATTCTATGACACTGGGAGGAGGAAGAGGCCTCTCCTACAGGGAGCAGCTCAGAGGTCTGTGACCAACCTGCAGCCGAACTGGGGCAGCGCACAGTGCTCAGCACACCCATGTCCTCTCTCCTCTCCTCTTAAAGCAGCACCCAACCCCTCTCCATATCGAGGTTTCCATGCTGACACCAGTGAGGGCCTGAACAAAGCACAGCTCCTCAGAAGCAAATTCTGTAACACTTTTCTCAGAACTGGACTATTTTTACCCAGCAGCCTCAATTAGCACAGCACCTAAAAAATCCTCCCTGAGCTCTGTGCTGTCACAGCCCACAACTTCCTTACACAGAGCAGCCCTGTGCAAAGGGAAGGGATGCAAGGGAGAGCACAGGGTGTGGAGAGCAGCGGTCCCACAGCGCGGATGAGGCAGCCAAGCACGGCCCTGCCTGCCTGGCAGGACAGAGGCAGGAGGAGGAGGAGGAGGAAGGAAAGCTCCCGGCACCTTCAGGTTCTTTGGTTGCTGCCGGAGCTCCATGAAATGCTTCCTGTGCAGCTCCCGCTCCCGCCGCTTGTTGTATTCCAGCTGGTTCTCGAGCTCAGTCTGGTGCTGCAGCCGGATCAGGTCCATGCGCAGCTTCTGCAGCGTGTGCAGCTGCCGGTACTCCAGCTCGCGCGTGGACTCGTCGTGCCGGATCAGCATCGCGTGCTCCATCTCCTTCTGCGTCCGCTTCTTGTTCAGCTCCTGCACCAGAGCACAGGGAAGGGCTCAGCAGGGATGGATTCTCCACCTGGAGATGCTGCAGTCGAGGTCACGAGGCCGAGTGTCCTGGTCACTCGTCTACATGACACTGATCACTTCGCGTGTCACAGGGGAACACAAACCCAGCAGCAGCATGGGGATGCTAACAGTGACCTCCATCCACCCATCCACACATCTACCCATCCATCCATCCAGCAGCTCCGGGATGGCCCTGGGAGTCCCCAGCAGGTGGCACTGGGACCCCACACAAGCCGTCTGTGACTGCTGAGAATCACAGCAGCTTTTAATAAATACAGCTCAGGGCTGGTGGCACTGACAGAACTGAGGGCTCTTGTTGTCTGGTTTAAATTCCCCTGTGCCCCTGCTTGGCACTGGAATGAGGCTGCTCCTATATCACTTGCATGAGAACGGCCAAAGCAGCAGTGAAGGGCTCCAACACCACCTCAGGTGAGAAAAAGAATAGTCCAAGGTGGGTTTTGGCCCAAGGTGCAGCACATTTTGAAACTGAGGACAGAACCCAAGGCTCACCGGGTTTCACAGTGTGCACTAAAGCTCTGCACAGTCCAGGATAACCCACACTGAGCTACAAGCCAAGGAAGGGGGAGACACCAGTTCCCTCCTTGATAACTGCCTGTATTTCTGCCTCAGTGTATCAGCCACAACCTGTGGAGCACAGAGCTGACTCCAGCTCAGTGGCGCTGCGATTCCAGCTGTACCCCTTGCTGATACTTGGAGCCCTTCACAGATGGTCTGCTGGTACATCCCAGATCCAGCCCTCAGGTTTACAACCTCACTGCTCCATGCTGGAGTCAGACAGGCACAGCGGGGCTGCCCCACACCACACGCAGTGCCTGGCCTGGGGAGGGCCCAGTGCTGCCTCAGCCTAATGAGTTTCTGCAGGAGAAGCAAAAGAAAATTTAATTATTCTGAGCTGTTGCTCACACGTTGTAATCCTGTTGTGTCTCTCAACAGCAGCACCTGCAAACAGGCACTTCAGCCCCTCTGGCTGCTACAGCTGGGACAGGTTTGAGCTGAGAGGATGGGCAAGGAAACAGGGCCTGGGCTTGTCTCTGCCTTCTTGGCCATAAGGGTGTTGCGTGTCTTTACATTTAAGAAAAATTCCCCCCCCAGCCAAGATTAAAAATGAGATCATTTTCCAACGGCACAAAGGCAGCTGGGACACTGAACAGGCTGTGGCACGTTTGTCTTCATCTCAGGACAGCTCAGCCTCTCTCCAGCCCATTCCACACCTGATTTCAGTTCACACGGCACGAACACACACAGTCACTCCACTCCTCTCAAACACTTTCCCACCTGCACAAAAAGAACCTCCGTGGCTACTTAAAAATATCATGAAAGCCACATTCTGAAAGTGTTATTTACTTCAGGTGTCTGATCCAGTGTATTTAAAGTAGTTAGCAGGGGTTTAATTTTCAGGACATAAACAATCAGATCATTCTGAAAATTATTAGGTCCCTCTTAAGAGCTTAAATGCAGGAGCTCAGGGGGGTGTTCGCCGGTTAAATGCCACACTAGGTAACTGAACTCTGTTCTCACCCCTGCTCTTACATGCTGTGATAAGGGTGCCCAAATCTGATTTTTCACAGTCATTCATTCTCTCAGTGTGCCTGAGTTGAGATGTCTGGATGTGATTTGCAAAGCAGCTGAGCAGCCCCAGGCACATCTGAAGTCAAGGGCGGCAAAGCTCTGAACAAGTGAAAAGTATGCTGGAAAATTTGATGGTAGCAGGCCAAGTGCAATTAGAAATTTTTGACCATTCCTCACTCAGTCTTCACTAAAATACCCTCTTATTTGATAGTCTTCATCCAAAAATAACATTAATGAAGAATTCAGGTACTACAGAAAAATCTACAAGTGGCAACTCCTTCTCCAAAGTGGTATTTGACCACAGGCAGTAACTAATGAGGGAAAGCAGGATGGGAACAGCTCCTCCTTAACAAACTACTGCCCCATCCCACAGCTCTCTGTGGCACAAACTGCCCTGTGCTGCGAAGGCAGCCCAAAGGATCCCCCAAAATCCAACACCTGGGAGCTCAGATGAGGCATCTGGCCTGGGGTGGGTGTCCCACATCATGTTTCTGTCTGCCAGTCAACGATGCCCCCCCTCCTCAGCTAATCAAAGCAGCCACAGCTGTGTGGAACACTATTCCCCACAGCTTTTCCCCCACTTTTTTTCCCAGTTCTGCTTAGCAACTGGACACGTGAAGATCTAACCTCAGTCAGCAGCTGTTTTAGAGACATGGAGCTAAAGCAGCTAAAGAAATGCTGGGAAAGGAAGTGAGGAGTGCCATACTTCCCGAATGTTCTGCTGCTCCATCTCGTGCCTCTTGATCATCGTTTTTCTCTTGAAGGAACGGCAGTTTTTGTCGTAGTAGAGTCTCTGCTGGCTGAGAAGTTGGGCCTCCTCTTCAGCCTGTGTGTGCTGCAGGTTCTCTTTATGTTTGGATATTCTTTCTTGCTTCTCTTTCTTGGGCGTGCTGTGGTCCTCATTCATTTCCTGCAGGGTCAAAACAAGGCTCCCCTCAGGATCATGGTCACACAGGGCTTGCAGGAGTCACTGGATACTCTCTTGCCACTCAGGACCCCAAAATCCTGCTACAACACCAGGTGCCAGCAGAACCAGACCCATCACCCGGCCATGCCCAGCCCTGCTGCCTCCAGAGTTATGACCCACACCAAGAGGAGGAAAATTAGCCATTAAACACAAACATTTTGGGGAGTGAACAGCACAGAGAGGAAAGAGAGTCACACACCACTGCAGGGGAGGCTCTGGCTGCCCAGGAGGGAGGCCAGGTCAAACCCCTCAGATCCCTTCCCAGCTCTGTGCCTGCTTTACAAACAGTCCAGCCTGGGTTTAAAATTTTACTTCAACAGGTCTCATGCCTGGTTCTCTATAAATCACAAAACAGGGCTCCTTGCTATTCATTTTCTCACCTTTACATTCTTAACAGCAAATTATTTTTGCAGTGTGGTGGGGACACTAGTTAAATAATGCACCTTGGCACAGATCAGCCATATACTATATTTTTATACATACTTCTTTTTCTAATACATATAAGTGATCATAGGGCTTTTAGTCAAGGGACACTGAATGGCTGCTCTGATTACTTACACCTTAAATAAAAAAAAAACAGATGAGGAGAAAGGGGAAGAAGAATTCACTTCTCTGTGAAGTCCCATTTTCCCTCATCACCCTTGGTTTCAAAGATTCTGCTCTACAGCAAGTTATGAAGGCACCTCTAGCACCCTCAGAGATTCTTCTGAAAATGCTGCCAGATGGTCCCAGTTCCTGAAATTTTATTTGCTGAGCATCTAAATTTGCTTCCAAGCCTGACAGTATCCCTTAAACCCCTGGGCTGGCCCTGGTTTATCAAAACCAAAGACTGGCTTGTGTTCATTCCACACCCCTTCAGCCCTGAAAATGAGGGTTTCTTGCCTCTTTAATCTTTTCCTTGCAAAGCTTGTATTGTTTCTTCTGACTTTCTAAAAAGGTCGCCAGGTCTTTCTTTTGCTGAGCCAAAATCTGTTGCTGGAATTTCTTTTCATCTGCTGCAGCTGCCTTTGCCTGCAAGGTACAGAGAGGAAAAAAATAACAGAGAAACAAAGGGCGAGTGAGTAGGTACAGAATCCAGCACAGATCAGTCTTGTGCTGTGTTTTTTGGTCATTCCTCCCTCACTGTGCTAAACAAAGCCATGAGCATTAAGCCACAGGAAAACTGCTTGCACTGAAAATCCACGATGGCCATATAAATGTAAGAGTTTTCTTGTGCTTCCTATCTCCCCACCAAAACCACCCCAGGAGGTACAACCCCACTAATTCACCGCGTGGATTAACATGTTGATTTTTAAACAGAGCGAGGAGCAGCAGCAAGGTTTGTCATCCCCTCAGCCATGGGGCAAAGCTCCTACAAGGTCCCCACAAGGATCTGCAGTCCCTCTTTTCCAGCTGTCACTGGCTGTGGTACTGGTGGATGCCAATGGAGTGCCCATCATCCAGAAGGATGACTTGAGGCTGGTTCACCAAACCGGCCGGGGCAGCTCTGGACAGTGACCACACAGAGCACGTGGGGTTGAAGCAGCAACTCCCACAACCTCCTCTTACCTGGACTCACCTCTCCCTCCAACCCCACTCACCTCCTTGTCCATCACAGCCACCTGCTTCTTGGCCAGCTTCTCCAGCTCGATGGACGAGTTGTTGGCGTGTGTCTCCACCTCCTTCTGCAGCTTGAGGCGGTGCTCGTCCATCTCGGCCTTCAACTTGTTTTCCAGGGCGATCAGCTGCTTCTGGTGCTGGCGCCGCATCCGCTTATATCCTGACATCTGTTCCCGCAACTCGTTCTCCTGCTCATGCTCATGGATCTGTCTTGTAACCTGATGGCAGGGAAAGGGGAAGAAGTGCTGCATGGCCTTCCTTTCACAGACAACTTGTCTCCATGTTGGAGCTTTACCTGTTACCCGGGCCCTGCTTTGCCGTCCTCTCAGAGAGCAACTTTCAGGGAATGCTGCTCCAGGTTTCAGAGGTGCTGAAACATAAGGTTTCTCTCTCCTGATTTTTAGCCCCCCACCTTTTCCTAAGACTGTTATGTGTGTTTTCATTAATGCAGCAGAAAATGCCATGTTACAAATAAAGGAAGTTACTGGTTATTTATCACTCCAGGAAACATTGGAGGAGATCTGGAAACAAAGGTGGCTGATGGACAACCTTCTTCAGACACAGGGGAGAACTTTTTTCAGACACAGGACTCAAATCCTGAGCGTGACATGGACTTACAAGATGGGATCCATTTTAAGAACCCCTCAACCAACCCTTTCTTTCCTTCCTCCTCAAGAAATGCCCCAATGCCAATTCAGTCCCTCAACACCTATTTCCTGCTATGAGTAGCCTCCTTCAAAATTTCTCCTTAAAATTCAAGAGGATGGCAGACTGAGCTCATTCCCTCCTAGAATTGAAAGTTTTCTAACAAGGGAACGCTGTTCTGGAACTGTGTGCTCTTAACAAGATTGATCAGATGGTCTAAGCAGATTTTAAACCCTGCTCAGCTGAAACAAACTCACAAGTTCCACATTCATTTCCATGCCCAAGTGTATCCATATGAAAGGAAGGCAAAAAAAAAACCCCAACCACCCAGTAAGTCGTGCCAAAAATGTTCAGGAAAAAAATGCAAATGGTGATGCTTCCATTTCAAAAAAAGAAAAGTGTCTAAGAATGATTTTTATTTTTTTAAAGACAGTCTCAGGAACGTCACACATAAAGATCTGCTCATCCTTTTTATGACCTGGGAGCCAAAACTGGAGCCCCTGATTCTATGTGAGGGGATGTCTGCTTTTGTGCTGAAGTGTGAAGCAAAGAGCTCAGCCCTTTGAAGGTGATCGGTGACACTTTACAAACCAAGAGCCCTTCCTGCAGCCTGCAAGAGCCCAGCCTTGCTGATGGATTCCTCCAGAGCAGCCCAAAAAACTGGCCTCTACTACAGGGCTGCTGTCACTTGAAGGCAGTTTTTCAAGGATTTTCAAAGTTCAGACAGAGGATGGGATGTACCTACACACCTGAGGAGGTTCAGGTTCAACAGAAGAGCAGCTGCTTGGTAGAGCAGTAAATCCAGAGCTGTTGCTGGCAGCCCTGTGCTCCAGGACCAGGAGGTGACAGGAAGCACTGATCAAGTAAGAGCTCTGAAATCACCAGGCAAGATTAACACCCCAACTGATGTCACCCAAGGCAGGCAGCTTGTGCCACCTCTCTCAGCTCAAATGACTCCCAGCACTTGGGAGGAGTGTGAAGAGGAGCTCAGGAAGAGTCTCCCAAAGCCTTCACCTTGGAACAGATTAACAGCAATTTACAGCAAATAGGTGCCAACCAAGAAAACTATTGCCAGAGCCCCAGGAGAGAAATGAGGCGTGAAAGGATGAAGGTATGGAAAGGGATGGCCTCTGTCTCCCCCCATCCCTTCCAAAGACAACCCCAGAGGGAAAAGGAAATGTCTGATGGCAAAGAAACCAAAGGATCAGCCTGTCTAGAGCACTGTGTCAGACCAGGGATGGTGGTGGATTAGCGAGGTCAAGCATCCACCACGAGGTAAGAGATGATGTGTAAATCACACCCTCCTTGTGCAAGGAATTTCAGGATGTGCTTTTGAAGTTGACTGGATTAAAAATACACTTACACCTCAGCAACTGGTATAACAGAGCAGCCTTCAAATGCCTGGGACTAGGTAAGAGAACAGATCTCAGCCAGCCACCAGGAGCGTGTGAGATTGTAGGAATGACCATGGAAACACAAACACGGCGTTAGCCCTGTGCATTCCTACAGTTCAGAAAGCTTTTGGTTTTTCCAAGAGTACCAAGGACAGCCACACTTTGCACAAGCTGGGAAGTGTTTGTAGGAACTGGCACACTTCAGTCAAGTAAGTCAAGAGTAAGATCTCTGCCAGAAGCTTCCAGGTGAGGACAGTTCCTCTGAGAAGCCACCCAAGTTGATTACCAGAGACAGATGCCAGGTAAGACAGGCAACCCCCCCCCCACTTCACACATGCCATTTACCATGTCAAATGACACCCAGCATGGGGAGAACAGACTTGGTCAGGCACTTGCAGAGACACGGGAACCTCCATGCAGCAGCAGCAGATCTTCCTGGATGTGCTATTTTTGAGGCCCAGCCCTGTTGTGAGCAGTGGGACGCTCTGCACGGCACACTCCGTTCCCAGGAGTTGGCAGAACAAAGCAAACAGCAAGAGCACAAGAGAAAAATGGATCTAGGAATCCTCTAAGAACTTCGCCAGTCTCCCCTTTGGTCTGATCTCTAATGAGATGCAGAACATGCACTTGTTTTATTTACAGCAAAAATCATTAACTTTTATCCTCTTTTTTTCTTTTCACCCCATTTCCAGTTTTGCTCAGCTTTATCATGACAAGAATTCCATCTTGGAAAGATTTCCCATTAAGTCTGGGATATTTATCCCTAACAATAGGATGCAATTCCTAATTATAAGCTTAGCTGATAAGGCCTTTCAGATGATGAGACATTAAAAAGTCTGAAGAAAACAAAAAGTGGCTTTTCATTCCTGAAGATGAGTGAGGAGAACAGCAGACTTGGTGGTCATCTCATAGATTTAATGCCTGCATTCAGGTGCTCATGATGAGGACTTAATTCATCACCATAATCTCCAGTCAAGCCCAGTGCTCTTCAGGACTGACTTCGAAGACAAAGTCTGCACATGGTGATCTCAGGGATGGATGGATTTGGAAGGAATGAACATTAGTCACTGAACATGCCCAGTTCAGCACCAGAGAAGTCCTTCAGACTAAGCATGAATGAATAAAGGATTATGGCTTTAAAGATTAAGCCCCTAATGAATGAACAGCTCCAGCAACCATATTAAAAAGGAAATTGGGGGAAGTTCCAGTAATCACCTTTCTGGTGTTCTTAGACAACGACGCTTGGAACTCCATGAACTATTCAGAATATCCTGAGCTGGAAGGGCCCCACAAGGAACATCAAAATCCAACCCCTGACCCTGCACAGACACCCCAACAATCCCACCCTGTCCCTGAGAGCGTTGTCCAAACCCTCCCGGAGCTCTGGCAGCCTTGGGGCTGTGCCCACTGCCCTGGGGAGCCTGGTCAGTGCCCAACCACCCTCTGGGGGAAGAACCTTTCCCTGAGATCCAACCTGACCCTGCCCTGACACAGCTCCAGCTGTTCCCTGGGTCCTGTCACTGGTCACAGAGAGCAGAGGTTGGTGCTGCCCCTCGGGAGGAAGCCTCCAGCCATAACCCCGTAGATTAGGATGGGGAAAAAGATGACAACTGAACTGCTCGTTGCCAAATCTGTTCTGCACATAACCAGAAAATGTCAGGATCCTTCACAGCAGAAAGCTGCAGTTTCCTGGAGCTCTCTCTGCAGCACACAATAATCAATCAGGTCACCAGCAGAACCAAAAACCTGTACAAACCAGAACAGCTTTTATTAAGGTATGACATTTTCTCAGTTTCTTATCTCTCTGTATCTTTGGCACACAGAACTGAGAAGAGAGATGTCTTTTCCAACCTACTCCCACAGGCAGTTCACTTGCCATAAAATCCAAACTTTCTCTCTTTCACCCCTCCAAGATTTTTGCTTTACATAAGGGAGTTGAGCTCACAACTTCTCCTCCAAACCAGCAGCTGTTCAGAGTTTCTTTTTCTACATTGTTTAACCAAGACACTGAACCCTTTCCTAAAGGACAGTTATTCTCACCTCTTGATAACCAAAATACTGAGCTCCTCTGTGCTGGATGAAGCAGAGCACTGAGCAAGACTCCACCAGCAGCTTCTCAGAGCAAAAGAAGAACTTAGAGATGAGAAAGAACAAGTTCAGAAATTTCAGAGCAAAGGTCTACCAAGGCATCAGCCTGATGAGTCCATTTGGAGAAACTCAACCCTCTGGAATAAGAAGTCATTGCTTCAGCAGAAAAGGGTGCAAGGGAACAGCTTCATGTGAAGGTACCTGGTTTGGGAGCCAGGCTGCCCTGGTGGCACTGTCCTGGCTACATCCAGGGAACCCTGCTCACATGGATGTGGACATTTGGCTCTGCAGACCCTGGAGATCACATCCTTCTTCTGCTGGCATTTGGATTTCAAAGGGAATGCCAAGGCCTTTGAAACAGTGTCCACACTGTCTGATCTCTCTAGGAACTCAGATGTCACAGATGTCAGGAAGAAATCCTTCCCTGGGAGGGTGGGGAGGCCCTGGCACAGGTTGCCCAGAGAAGCTGTGGCTGTCCCATCCCTGGAAGTGTCCAAGGCCAGGTTGGACAGGGCTTGGAGGAACCTGGGCTAGTGGAAGGTGTCCCTGCCCATAGCAGGGGGTGGAATGAGATGAGTTTGAAGGTCCCTTCCCACCTAAACCATCCTGTGATTCTATGATGACTTCATGAAGCTTTAACTATTTGATCATTTAATTTGAGAACTGCAAAAGCAGCTTTTGAGGAGATGCATGAGGAAGTGGGGATTTAAGGGGTCAAGCTTGAAAGGCACCCAGAAGTGCAGATCAATGCATCTCTGAACACATTTAAAGAACAACTTCCACTTGAAAATATGCATATGTGTAGTGTTATCACCATGCAGAACCTCTGCCCTTCTTTTTAAACACAAGCTTGCTGAGCTTCAATGCTTAGATTTCTAGTTGTAACTTTTAATTTATGGATCATTGATAGTCTGCAAAAGAATATGGAGATGTGGTAGGTACCTGATCTCCATTTCAGATGGGAACTTTCCCTGCAACAGCAGAAATATGCAGGGTATTTTCCACCACTGTTCCATGTGAGTGATGGTTTCTGTTACCACAAAAAAATGATTAAAGAGAAAAGTGATCTTGGAAAAAAATGACTATTAAAATTGATGATTGAATTATGACCAAAGTTAAGCTCCTTCAATTTTCTAACCCACATTTGCTCATTTTTTTCTTTAACCTGAGTAATATCAAGGCACTCCTGAAAGACTGGAAAGGTACATTCACAGCCTGTTTCTTTGGGGATAGTTCTTTTCACTGTTTTCTCTGGAAGTCTGTCCAGTTTGCTTCTGATTCACATGATGCTTCTGCAGAGCAACAGGGCAGGGGAATCAGTCTGAAGATCACTGGGTCATCTGGAGTGTTCAGCTGCCTAATGTGAGTTCTCCTGTGACCCCTGCACTCGCTGAAACTGCTTCAGCTTGGTTTTGGAAAGAGATCCAGCTTCCTTTCAGCAATGCCAGTCTTCCCTCCATCTGCAATATCCTGATCTAAGGGTGAATAACAAGGAATTGAGGCCCCCAGACCCTGGAACAGGGTGGAGTGCACCGCCAGGAACAGCTGTGGAGTGAACAGCCCCCAGACTTGGTGCTTTTCTTCTATCCCACTGCCCTGCTTTCATGTTGGAGGGTGGTGTTCAGCAAATCCCATAAAAAGAAGTTTTTACACCCAAATACCACCCCATACTATTGAATCTGGGGTCAGAACTCCCATTTTCTGATTCTCTGCAATACAAGCCACCTGATGCTCCCAAGTGCACAACCTTCCTGTGCCCGGGAAGGTGTTCCCAGCTGCTGAGAAACCCACTGATGGGCAGCAGCAAGGATGTAGAGAACCATCAAAGCTTGCTTTTAAAACACTGTGGGATCTTGGACATCCATTCACACAGGAATAATCCTTTCCAGATGCCATAGAAAGAGTAAATTAACACGGAGAGGTGAATAACGTCTGAATTTCTGATCCGCGCTGTAAATTCCAGACACCTTTCGGTCATTCCCAGCTCCATGACTGACCCTGCCCTTTCCATAGATATTTCAGCAGGAGGCAGGAAGGCTGGCAGAAGTTTTCCCTCGGCCACAGGAGCAGCAGCTTTTGGCATCACTGCCCACTGACATCACCCAGGCACTGAGTGGTGACCGAATCCACAGCGACAGGAAAGTGTTCTGACACCACGTGGGCACCTCAGACACAAGCACTGGCACCCAGGTTCTGTGCAATAGGTTTAAACTTGGGGTTTTTTTCCCCTCCCTCTGGATTTCCCTTTTGGAACACAAAGAGGTGGGAATGCAAGGTTATTAAAGGGGAAGCTCATCACAATGAAATATTTCTCTGGTAAACACAGGGAAACTTCTCCCCCAACCATGTAACCCCAGAACCTAAGGACACACCAACACTTCCTGGAGTACCAAGGTTGGGAACTTCCCTCTACACTTGGAAGGGGATATATGTGTGTGTGTGTGTGGTGGGGACAAGAGGGCTTTTGCAAGACACATAATTCCATGTGCTTTTCCAAAGGCCTGCTGGCCAATTTAGGAGTTAATGAGTGTGATTCCCACTCCCCCAAAGACACTGTGCTGTGCAGGTACTGCCCACCTGAGGTGTGCACCCAAAGCTCTCCCCATGTGAGCCCAGACACGGTCCCTGTCAGAGCACGTTCCACAGAAAACCCAAAAAAGAGAAGTTTTCCCAAAAGCCAACCATCTTCCCCACCCGGGATTAATTTTATCTTTATCATCACCTGGTCACCGAAGCAGAGAGATTTAGCAAATCCAAGTGACTAAGGAATTAAGGCAGACACAGTCCCAGCCCCACAGGAGGCTGCCATGGGATTTAGGAGTGACCTTGCGACACGAGCTGTCTTCCCCAGAGGTCTGGCAACACCTCACAGTCCATACTTTCATTAATTCCCAAAGGGATCTGGTCATGCAGTCCCTCCAAGCCACCCAAGTAGCCCCAGGGGTGACATATTCAAGGAAGACAGGAGTTATGGACTCTGCTGCTCAGGCAGGACAGAAGGTGCAGCAGCTTTCCACAGGGAGTAAAAGAATATGAATATATTCAACACACATATCAATTTATCAATGAAATTGTATGTATGTTTGGAGTATGATACTTGAGTCATTCATCATTTCTTCCCTCCAGCCAACCTAACTGGGTCCTACTTTTATCTGCTGAGTGCAGGCAATAGTGCTGGCACTGCCCTGGGTGCAAACACACACACACAAAAGGGAAAAATTCCCAGGGCAGAGGGTCTCCAGGAGACCAGGAATCATTGCCTGTGCCAGGTGTGCTGCATGAAGTCCTTTAATACACACATTTCTAGGTCACTCCTTAAACTGGGGGGGAGCAGGGAGGGAAAGGGGAGCAGGGGACACCAGCCTGGGGAGCACTCAGGGTACGGGGACCCCAAAGCACACCTGCAAAGGATGGGACTTGGATGCTCCCAGGAATGCCACAGCATTATTTTAGATTTTAACAGCAGCAGCAGCAACAATCACACAGGAAAATTTTGGCTGCTGGCACTGCTGCTGCTTTTTTCCCTCCCCTCACAACCTTTTGCTGTGGTCACACTCACACACAAACACATACACTGTGTCTTTTGCAGGCAGGAATGGGAAGGGATTTGGGGGATCAAGAAATGGTGGTATGGAAGGAGAACCCCCACGGTGGAGGGAGGGTGAAGCGGGAAGGGGAGGGCTCGCTGGTGTAATTTCGGGGTTGGTCCAGGATGATGTCATAGCACTGAGCAAGTGCCATGGCCAGACCGTGGGTACTTTCTAACGCTCCCCGTCCATCTGACCTCTAATACCATCGGGCTGAAATATTTAATATGACATTCATTTTAGCTCTGAAAGGCCATTTTTTCAGTGCTCTCCCCCGAAAAGGCTGTTTCCCGACCGCAGCCCGAGGTGGGGGAGGCGGCACACAACTAACTCTTCCGGCACACACCCCTTTCCCTACTACAAAGGCATCCACAGCAATCACATTTGCAATAGTACAAATCTTGATGGATTCATCCCATCCCCCTCCCCTTTGTAAGCCCACAGCCCGCTGTAAGCCCTCTCTCTCCCTTATCGCAGCCCACCAATCCTTCCAAGGGATCAAGCTGGAAAATGCAGTCACGGTACAGTTGCTTGAAATAAATGAATGAATGAAAAAACAGGCAGCGGCTCAGGCGGGCAGCAGGGATCTTATTGTTCCCAAACCCCATCTGCATCTGCACCTCCACAGCGTTTCAGCACCTCTCACACAGCTCATAACACACTTTAAGCACATGCAAATAAATATATTAACAAAAGGGATAGGTGGGAAATGGGGGGGGGGATGAAATGATATTAACTTCGCCCAGGAAGGTGGGTTATCTCGCATACAGTAGAAATGCACAGAGAAATTAAATATATTCCACATTTAGATTTCTCTCTTTCTCACACACACACACAGAGGTAAAAATCTCTTTCAGTGCAATATCCAGTTGCTATGCCAACACCACCAACAGCACAGGGAGGAGAGGGAGGCGATGGGGGCTCGGAGCTGGGGTGGGGTGGGATGGGGTGGGGGGGCTCTTACCAAAGATGCTGATTTGATTGTGGCAAAGCGCTCTCGGTTCCGGTAGTGGAGGGCCTGATTCTGCACTGACTGGGTAGGCCGCACCTCAGGCCTGCGATCCCTGTGGCCCACCTCATCCCTTATAAATACATGATCCTGCAGAAATGGATAAAAACAAGGAGAAAGTCCGGCTGTGCTCTTCCCGCGGCGGCTGCCTCTCTCTCACCCCTCTGTCTGCACAAGCGCGGCTGTAGGAGAGGCATAGTTCAGCTCTCTGCTATTCCCGGCAGCTCCCACCGTACAAAATGAATAAGCAACACATTGCAGCTCGGCTCGGCGCGTCAGCTGATCGCTAGCGGGATGCCTCCGAATCCCTGGATCGGGCTGCCTTGCCTCTCTCTCTCTCTTTTTTTTTTTCCTTTTTTTTTTTTTTTTAAACCTCCAGTATTACATATGTGCGAAAAAAAAAAAGCGGCTGGGGAGCGTGAGGCGGCGCAGAGCGATCGGAGTCCTCGGGAAGGTCGGGTTCAAGCACTGCAACCCAGCGATCCTGGTGAAAACGTGATTCCCATGTCTAGGCACGGAGATGATGTTCCCTTTTAACACAAGAGCAACATCCTGCCTCATTCCCTTCGCCGAGCGGTCTGTCCTCAATAAGGGTTTCTTTGTCCCTTGTTTGCTATCTGCTGTGGGGGACGAGCATCCTGGCTAAATCCACGGCAGGCTGGAGAGGACCAGGAAAGCCTCCGTGACCACTCAGGGATCCTGCTTTCCAGTCATGATCCTGCACAGTTCTAGCACTTTCTCTCCACAGCCCACAAAGGATTTTTTTTTTTTTTTTTCCCTTTTAAAGCAACAGCTCCCAGGTTTTAGCACGAATGGTTCCCGGTGCAGCCTCACTCCTGCTCTCTCTGCCAAGGCTTCGCCGGGAGCGGCTGTGCCTCCCCGAAACGGAGCGGGCAGGGTTTGCAATGGAACAAAGCTCCAGGAGAAACCCTTGGCAGAAAGGCCAGCAAAAAACACCGCCACAATTTTCCTAATTGGGATGGTGACTGCCCTAAGGCTACACCTTTGGGATGGAGCAGCCTTTGGACACCAGGCACATCCCGCTGCCCTCACCACACCCGGACAGCAGCACCCACTCCACAGGGCAGCAGTGATGACACACCTGCCACTCTGTCACCCACCACAGTTCTGTGACTCCCGTCCTCAGCCTCCAGTTCTTAACATTTCCAAGGAAGACTGAGATTCTTCCTGAATTAAATCAAGTTTCCAACTGTCAGGGGTGCAAAATAAAGGCTGCCAGAGCCTCTAAAGACACCACCCCTTGCAGTGAACAGTTGGCTCCATGCATCAAGTGTCTGCAGGTGAGCAGGAGCAGCCCAGTGGTGAGAAACCAGCCACCATGGAGTAGCATCTCCACCAGGACACTGCTGTTATCCCAATGCTCCCTTCCCACTCCGCAGACAGCTGCTTTCCCTCTCTACTGGCCTCAATTTCCAGCTGCTTCTCGCCCAGACCCACACACCTTCAGCCCCTTTCGACAGGATTCTGGAAATGGGTTCAAGCAAAACCCAAACAGGTACAGAAATGCTGATATCAAAAGCTGAACAACACATTGATTGGAAGTGTTTTAAACCCCAAACCTTTCCTCATATCCTTCATTTTGAGTGTTCCTGCTCCACACTCACCTTTCCCCTTGCCTTGCACAGAGAGCACAGCGGCCAAGGCCACCCCTGAGCCTGCACTGGCTCCTCCACACCCACCACAAGGACACAGAATGAGCCAAAACAGTTAAAAAGGACAGTATTCCATAGAAATAGTAGGAACATGGAGTGTAATAAAAAGTCACAGTTCCATTTTATATTGGTCATCCTTATACTGGACATTTGTGGCACTGTCTGACAGAAGGGCAGTTGGGCTGATCTTTGATTTTCAATTTGGGCTTGCTGGTGTGACAGGCAGGGCTCTCAGACTTGCACACATTCCTGAGAAAGGCATATTTTGGCTCTAGAACAGTCATCCCCAAAAAAACTTGATTAAACATTTAAAGTCTAACAGCATCAGTTTAACCAGACTCGTGGCTCCATTGGTAGGACATCAATCCCTAATTTTCCACAGCCTTGCAGCACTTCCACCTCAATAGGTGATAGCAGGTGTAAGGAGGACTCTGTGCAAGGCAATCAGGGATACCCTGGATAAACCAAAACAGTCAGGCTGACCAACATCACTTTTTGGGTTGGTATTTCTACTGATATGCTTTGGAGCCTTCTGGAACAGCAGCCCCCCAGCCAGGCAAGGTCCCTTCCAACCCAAACCATTCCATGATTCTATGAACTGCCAAAGGGAACTTTTTTTACAGGCTGAAACTGGAACAACCTCACCAAAAAGTAACGCTGAATAAAAAAGGCCTGTGGTAAAGATTTATTCAAGATTCACCCACCTGAACCATGGAGGAAACAACAGTACACAAGAGCTACTACTCCTCTACTATAGCTCTGAAATGGAGACAGGACAACTATCACCCATGGTCATTCACAGGGTTCTTAAGGTCTGCTGGCAACATCCCAATGCCTGGACCATGTTCCCTCTCTCCATTGCATTAGTATGGCAGGGGGAATGTGAAATATCAAAACCAGAGAAGCAGCAAATTACTGAAAAAAACCCCAACCCAGATCAAAAACTTCTAAAACAGGCATTCAGATTTTTCAGAATGCTCCAAAACACCCCCTAAAATGACAAGTTGAAATTGCAATTACTGCTTATACAGGAAAATTAATCTGTGATTTACTCTCTGTTATCTAAGAGGTGGATTTTTAGAGGGAAGAGTGTCACCCTGGTCTTGTTTCATGGGACTTCTCGTTACCTCAGTGCAATAAGAAGCTCAGAGCAGAAGTTAACTGCCCTTCAGGAATGCAAATTAACCACATTCTCCATTTCAAATTGAGCTGGGCAAGGAATGGGAACATTCTTTTGCAACTGAGAAAGCCAAAGGACCAAAAAGCTCAGTGGTTGTCCTTGGCACCCCTTAATCTGGGATTTGAGGATTCTGCATCAGGCAGCCATCTACTACTAACTCTCAGCTAAGCCCATGGAACTTTCACAGGCTAAATTCTGTGACATAAATTCTGTGACATAAGTATTTTTATCTGAAAAAGCTGCCACACTACCAGAAATAAAAACACTTGGCATGAACAGTTACCAAGTCTAACAGGTTACACTGCCACAGAGATTGCTAGGAAGAGAAATAAACCCAAGAGCAGCCAGCTCCACCTTCCTCAGATGATGTGACTGATGGCTACTATGACAAACATCCACCTGCAAACCCAGAAAATACATCTCTGTTCTTTTAATTTTATTTTCTTTTGCCAAAAGCTTGCTAAGAGACACTGCAGTCATTTTGCCTTTCAGGTTTTGGCACAGATCAGGAAATTTTGTTTCAAAACTTTCAGCTCCAGATTTGTGGGAAACAAAGACTCAAAACTGGCACCTGAGCTCGAGGTAGTCAATAAGTAAAATCTGACTGAAAGCACCCCAGAAACTCATCAAGTTTGGGTCAGGGTATCCCTCAGCCCCAAATCTGCACTTCAAACCCCTGGTTTGTTTTTAAAGTAATGTATCATCTGTGTGTATTTCACTTGTCATCTGTTTTCTGTCGGGTTTGCAATATTTGCTTTAAGGATGCAACTTTGGGCATACTCAGATCACATTTCACATTAAATCCTTCTATTTAGGGTCAACAATCTGGAATCTTCGACTTCCTACTGAAGGAATAATTTTTTATTCTGATTGTATCATCCAAGTAAACAGCTTCCAGGTTAATCACAACAAATGGGGGTATTTGGTTGGGTGCTGGCTTTGACATTGCTGATCATATTTGCCAGGACAAAAGCCTCCCAAATATTTCTACGGTATTGTCTGACCAGAGATGGTGGAGCTTCCAGTTACTTAAGTGGTGCTTCCAGCTTGGTATCTAAATAGCTGCTCCTGGTGGATTGTCTGAGCATCTCACAATGCACATGAGTTCCTGCTCTGACCATGAGTCTTGCCAAGGTCACCCTGCAGAGTAAGAACCTGGATTTTACTCCCTAGAGTCCATCCCAGTTCTACCACACAGTGTCTTTTCACCCTCCTCACTTAAATAAGGGCCTTATCATCCAAATTCTGACCACCCTGAACCAGCCCAAAGCCAGAACAGCTACACTTTCAGCTCAGAAGGAACAGTCACTACTTGCCCACAGTGGTTTTTGTTATGCACACCAAATAAAACCCTTCACAAACGCTGTTTACACAGCAGGATTCACTAACTGGAAAGGCTGCCAGTCTCCCAGACAAACAGGAAAGGCAATTTCCGAGCCACAGTAAGGACTTCAGTGGAATTGCAGCAAATCCCTGCCTTCTAGGAATTTAAAGAGCAAGGAAAACAACAGTGTGCCATCATTCATCTTAAATACATTGCACTAAATGCCTTGATAATCTACAGAGAGGTTTAAGTATCAAAAAATCTTTCAAGACAAGGTTTCATGTCCCCAACCAGCTTGACTTGATTCCAGAAGGTATGTGAGGGGTCACTGCTGCCAAGCATATGCAAGCCAAAACTAAGTAATTACATAAATATCTCACAGAAAACATCCTTTCCAAGTGGGAATCATAAATCTTGATATGTAGGAGAACACCCTCAGCTTTGCCTCAGCTGTAACTCTTGTAGAGCCACCACACCAGAGCACTCTCCATGCACAGAATTCTCCATGAATGCTGCACATTAATTATGGCAGCAACAGGCAACATGCACAGGGTAATTTAACAGATTTGGGAAGTCACTCAAGTTGCAGCAGTTATTACAGAGCTACCTGATTATTACAGACATTGGGCAGGAATTCGTGATGATCAACTGCAAACATCCTCTTTTCATCTTTTGGTTATAAACTAGGTTTTAATCACAAGGTTTCCCTGACATTTTATTGCCCAAGTTTCAGAAAGTACTGATGATTTTACGGTTGAAGCAAGAACCAGCAACAACTGAGCACTGCAGTTGAGCAAAATAATATTGTAGTGGCTTTTTATTTAGATTAAAGGAGTACAACATTTTACTATTATAGTTTTGTGGAAATAAAATAATAATAAATTCACTGAGGGCAACAAAACATTTCTGGGAAGCCACCTGTGCCCACACTGCCATATAACAGCAGCTGAACAAAGCAGGTGACAAAACATTTGATACATCAACTGATGTCTATAACTCTTATTTTATTGTCTTACTCTGGGAGCCAAACTCTTTATCCTAATTTTTAAGATGAATTAACTGATATTTATCTGCTTTTAAAATCTGGGTTACGTGTCTTTGAAGCCCAGTGTATTTGGAGTTTAACTCCCTGCCCCTTTTTGGCTTTTTTTGGGGGGGATCTCAGATACAGTTGGGTTTGTATTAGAGGTGTCATTTACTTTTCACCTCCCAAACTGTGCCGCTGAACAAGCTCCCAACTGGAGATGGACATGAGAACATGAATCCATTGGGAGGATGACCCTTGGATGGAGAAGCAGAGTTATTTAACTGGCTTCAGAAGAGAGGCTTTAGAACATCAGAACTCTTACACTGAACATACTGAGATGTACATGGCCACCAATCTGAAACCTGCAAGGGGGCAAGGAAAAGCTCCTAGTGGGACAGCTCATCCAAGCTGGACATCTGAATTTCCTGTAAAGAATGTGCTGGTCATTAAGGTATCCTGAGGGAGCAGGCTTTGATCCCAGGGATGGACTGAGATCCCAGGAAGGGAGGATGCAGCCTTCCTGCTCGAGTAGCAGATATTATGGCCATTTTTTTCCTCCCAGGAGTTTAGGACACAGATATAAATTAAATTACACAAAAAGCTACACATTCAATTATGGCTTTTTATTGTTGTTATTATTGTTTTCTTCCTGTCCAGTGATTTTTCTTCCACCCTACCAGTTGTACTCTGCTGACAGGTGGGAGTCACCTTTGCTCTAAGCACAAGTTTAGAACACGGAGCTCTACTGCTGCCCCAAAGCTTTTGTGTCGTGGAAGGGGTGAGGCTGTGCCTGTTTTCCATGGAGGAATTACCCCAAATGCTCTTCTCCACCAGGCAAAACCCAAGCACCTTGGCCATCATGAACTAGTACAGCCAGTGAAAACCAACCAGATCAGAACAGGTCATTTCACTTACCCTGTGACCACAAAACATTTTTGGAAGTTACAGCCAACTAGCAGCTGTTAAAAAAAAGAAAGAAAATGAGTTGTTTACAACTGCTTTTTACTGCATCAGCCTGTTTCTTACGCTTTGCCTCAGGGGGGCTGGTCAGAGACGCCAGGAGGGCTCGGTGCAGATGCCTGAAGCCTCACCCAGCCAAGCACCACACAGCTGATGGTCTGCTCCTGATCTACCCCAGGGCAAGGCCACCCCAGACTGGCTCTCTGAAGCCCTCAAGGCTGGGAACCGGATCTCACACAAGACCACAGGCTCTTCCAACCTACGCTTTAGTTACACACGACATTCTGGGGCTGTGGTCCAGAAAAACTAAAAGGCCTCTCACACTTTGGAGCTTTGAGCCTTAGAAAATATCAACAACCCAGGCCATTTTGCCATCTTGGTCCCTTTACACAGCCTGGTACATCTGGAGGCTGTTAATTAACACATTTGTGGAACAGCACAGTTTTACAGAACACTTTTGATTTGACCCATGTCAAAACTACCTCGTATGTGACCCTATTGCCCACATAATGCAGACAGCTGGCTGATTATGTTCATCAGTATTTTCTTTTTAGCCTTTAGAGGCTGACTAAATGCAAAACAAAAGCTTAGATTAAACTTGAACCCCAGGTTCTTCCCATTTTGTTTGTGCTGGGCTCCAGACTGACACCCAACACTTCACCACAGCTTCATCACACCTCCCAGAAACACAGTTAAAGCACAAGGATAAACTGAAGTCTTGTCAGAACAAGGAATTTTACCTAGAAAATAAAGTGGGATCTATGTGTGTATAAACCCCCTGAAGTGTCCTGCTCCAAATTTAGTTTCTTCATGTGTATTAATATATACATAATATACACATGAAGCAGTTTTCCATTTAAAATTGCACTCACCAAAGTAACAGAGAATAAAAAATCATGTACTAAATTAAAACAATATATTTGCAGACTGGAATACGTCCTGCTGCACACAGTCTAAATCTGCCTTATGCATACATCCAGCTGAGGGGACGATTTTCCAATGCAGAAGGAATCTACTCCACTGCAAGGATCAGCAATTGCAGCCAATTGTTAACTCTTCTGTGAAGACCATCAGTGCAGACCTGGCCTTTGTGCTTCCAAAATTACCCTAAAACACCTTAAGGGATCTACAGGTGATTTCTTTTTCAATAATGTGCAAACCACCCTGTTTTTTTCCAAACCAGGTAAGAACTTCCATGTGGTGTCATGTCTGTGCATCCTACTCAACTGAATGCCTTAATCTCAAGAGGACAGCTATGCAGAATTCTAAGAGGACTGAATTCACAGCATCAGAAATCCTGCACTTTAGAAGTGCCATACAACCATTGTAAAACATAACATTCTTCTTAAAACAAGCAGGAGCTCTTCTCCTTTCACAAATGCCATTTATGTCTGCTGGGAGCAGCTCACATTTTGTTTTCATCAACTGCAATGACACTGAGCAGTAACATTATAACCTACGTGTAAATCAGCCCCTCAAACTCCTATTTTAATGCAGTAGTAAAACTGACTATTTAACAATGTGAAATTAAAGTTAAAACACATTTCTGAACCTACACAAAATGAGAAAGAGCTTCAACTAAAACCACCCAGAACACACATCAGTGGCACTGCTCTTCCTTCAGTACAGTTCCTTGGGCTGGCATTTGGTACCTAACACGTGTTTTTTCAGAGAGGTGAAACCAAAATCTTCTGTAAAGGTGCTTTCAAATGTATTTCAGAAAGATGTAAACCCCTGAAACCTGTGCAACTTATCTGCCAATATCTCTAAATACGTAAGGCCATCTTTTGCTAAAAACCAAGTGTCTCAAAAGCTCCCTTTTGCAGGCACTTCGATATTCAGTGACACAAACACTGTATTTCAGGAGGAAAAACTGCTTACAAATATTTAGTTAGTTAAAACCAGGCTGTCCTGTAACCTTACAAACAAGAAACTCGTGGCTTTCACGCCGCTGTAATGTTTTACCTCCTCTGGCAAAAAGCAAAAACGTACACTTTGAAGTTCCTTGCAAATGCAATCCCACAACCAACCTACATTTTGCTGCCCACTAGCAATTGACACTGCTAAGGCCAAGCCAAAACTATTTTAGTCAAACAAACAGTTGAGATTAGATGCTGACTTACAGCTAGACAACTTCAGCTTGGTACCTAGCACCAAGAAAACGAAAGGCAGCAGATCACAGCATGCAGCAAAAGAGCAGAAAAGCATCGAGTGGAACTTGACTCCAAACGTACCTCGTGGGAAGGGTCCAAAGTTCTGCAAACTTCCACTTCTCATGAGGGAAATCCAAGTGCAATCGGATTTTAATCACGCACTGTGACTGGTAAAGGGTTAGCTGAGCTGCTGGGAGCACTTGTCAGCACAGCACAGGGCACAGAACAGTCATTCCCGAGGAGACAAGGATTGATGTCCCAAGCAGAGATGGAGAAGTGCACATGCGGGGCCGGGCGAGGAGGCACATGCAGCAAGTCTGGGTGACCCTGCCTAGGCACTCACAGCTCTTTCATGAGCAGCCTCTTTCTATTCTCAGAGGTTATTTAAATGCTTTTATAGAAAAAAAAAACCAAACAACCCACAGAACTTGACTGTGGCAAGCCCAGCACCAGCTCCTGCTCTCAGCAGATGGCTCAGCACAAGACCAGAGCACACGGACCGGGCGAGCCAGGAGGGACTGCAGGAAGCCATGGAGAGCACCAGGAACATACCTTCTTGTGAACAACGGAGGAACTGGAATTAATGGTGCTCTCGTCACTATGCATCATGACCAGCTCAGGGCTGCTCTCATCCAGGACCTCCTGCATGCTGCTCACACTGCTGCTCTGGCTGCCCGTGCTCACAGACATGCTGGGGATGGAATGGTTGCTGCCCAGACTGTCCATCTTCCTACTCAGGTTTGATCCATGCTCACTGTCCTATAAAACAAGGGGCATCAGTTACAGATACTGCAGGAGATCACCTGCCCAGCACGAGCCTGCAATGCCCAAAGTCTGTTTTAGAGGTGACTCTGCAGATTTCAAGGTCATTGTTTTGCCAACTACATGTCTCGGGGCTGCTTGAGTTGTGGAATAATCTATATGGGGCAGGCAGCTTTTGCCTTTTCCCCTGTAATCTCACTGCATCAGGCTTCAAGTCCGTTTTTTTCAAGTATCAGTAAGTCTGGGCATGGCTCTTGCCTTGATAGGAGACATCCAGGCATACTGGATGACTGGTGGAAGCAGTCTCATAACTAAAAGAAAAAAAATCTAAGTTTTAATTAAAACAATGCTCCAACACATTGCTTGATTCAGAAAAAAATGTAAGACAATGAACCCACTGGTTTCTTATTTGATAAATTTTACATGGTGCTTAACAGGTGTAGAGGTTTTAACCTCCATATCCCAAGCAGTCAGCAATTACATTTTGTCAAGCTAAAAACCCCTTGAAACCTTGTGTTTTCAGCCAAGATGAAGGTGAATGAAGAATTTTAGGAGCTGACTCAGAAAAGCTTGCATTATTTCAGGGGTTAAAACTTAAGATATAAATAAATAAATATTCCTCATGTGGGAGGTATTTTGGATTCTACAAATTTCAGAAGTTAGCAGCCTTTTCTCTTGTTCCATACTCAGAGGAGTAGAGTAATCCCAGAGTAGGTGCTTAGTCTGGACTGATTTAGTGAATTCATGGAGTCCTTTGTAATTAACTAGTGGCATTGAAGAGGCTTGCAAGGAGTTCACAGTGAGGACAGAGCTCTGAACATCCTTCAGCTTCTGGTCTTAAACAGCCTTGACTCACTAAAATGAACAGCCTGCTGCTGCACCCAGTTTGTCCTGGCCTCCAAAGGGAGCTTGGGGAGAATTATGTTACAAATCAATTAACAGGGAACTCATTTTGTTGGAGACTGACAGAAAGATAAAATTGAGACTTGACAGATTTGTCTTTGATTGTGAGATCATTTTTTAAGCAATCAGCAGATCATTCAGAGCCTGCACGAGAGCACTTAAAATCCAAAATAATACTGGTTTACAGAGAACATGAGAATGAAAATATTTTCAGGATGCTTACATAAAGTTGCAGGAGAAATAACATAATGAAGCATCTGAGATGAGGCAATGGCTGTGTAATTAATGAGTGTCTATGCACGAAGGGCAGAGATGAGACTGCAAACAAAACCTTAACATTGGCTTCCTGGCTTCAACACTTTCCAAATGACCTTAACCTGCCTGTGAGAGCTCTGAGGAAAGCATTAGTAGTATTCTGAGTGTTAAAGGTTTGTAAGGTTCCTCTTCCACCTCAGAAGGCAGAACAAGGAAGTGTCTTGTGGCATCCACAGCGGAGCAGGTGCTGTAACCAGTTAGGCAGCAACTGAAGCACGTGCTGTTCTCCTTTCACTGCTGAGTTAGTGACACACACGAGCAATAAATACAACCTCCTCTGGTGGGACACAGGCTCAGGGGTCAAATGCAGTGCAGAGCATGCTGTGCACATGCAGAGTGTGAATTCCTGGAGGTACAATAGCTCTTTCCCCTGTTTTTTGAGGAGTGGGGACAGGAGGAACAAGAGATACATCTTTGAGTCCACTACTGCCACGTGTATCATGTTGAGCTTGGAACTGGTGAACAGTCAAGTGGGAAACCCATTTCCTGGCACTTTTCCTGCCCTGTCATTCTCCTGACATCTTGCCATGCATGGGGAGAGAAACTTGGGAGGTCTAAGTGCAGAAGCCTGACAATCCCCCACTCCCCAGCTAAGCTCCAGGTCTGGAAGCTGGAAGGTCAAAACAGGAGCAGCACTTGGTAGTTTTAATCACAGCAGATGCTGCTCTTGCTCCTTTTGTGCATCTCCATCCCAGAGAAGGAGAGCACAAAGTGCTGGTCCCCCCCCTCCTGAATCTCTCCTACCTGACACCCAGGTGCCCATTTCTTAAACCAGAGCTCTAGTTCAGCTTTAAAGGAACATTTGACCTCAAAACCAAGTCCCTGAAGATATGCTGAGCTTGGGCACCTCTCTGTGCATTATTACCTCACTACACTGCAGCAAAAGCAATACAGACATCAATTTGTCTGTCAAATGTTTTTCAGTGAGAACCAGTCATGGATTTATTTATCCAGTGTGCACCAAGTGACATTAATTTCCATCTAAGCTCATCAATTGAAAAATGACTGGTTTCTTTCTCCACAGTTAAGGTCAATTATCATACACTGATTAAGTGGGTTGTTTATTTCAAGGTTTAAACTGAAGATGAGTTTTACGTCTTTAACCTTTAACTTTTTTCTTCATTAATATTAAAGAATTTTAAAAAATAAGTCTTATTAATCCAGTGACTTGTTTCTCAGCTCATGATAGGCTTTACAGTAAAATTATGGTAATTGAAAAAATATTAACACTGAGTGGTTTTGACTGTGCTGATGAGAAAGAACAGTTTGGGCAGTCAAAGACCCTCCTTCACACAGTCTGGGGACCACCTCTTGCAAAGAACTTCCCTCTGAGTGAGTTTCTTCCCTAAAGCTTCCAGAAGAAAGGTCAACATTGGAAATAAACCCAAAGTTTCAGATGTGCATTTATTGGCAGCTTTAGCACTCAGTAAGGGCTACTATCACTCAGTATCCTATCCTGCCTCTCTGCTGATCCACATGATATTCCAACAGCATTCCTCACCTAGGCTGTGCTTGTTCTGCCACCTGAAGGAGAGGAACATCTCGCTTGCCCTAAAACTACTTGTAACGGTGCAAATGGGGTGACAAAACAGAAGTACCTCCTCCTCCTCCTGAGACTCGTTCAGAGGCCCATTCCGGGTCTCCTGGAACAGGATTTTCTTCATTTTCCGGTACTGCAGGTTGTCCAGCTCCCTCACTGCATCCTTTGTCCTTTGGATGAGGTCTATGAGCACCCTGGGGGGTCGGTCTCGCCGGACAAAGTCGTGCTAAACCAAAGGAAATAAAAAGCACCTGACGTGACACTGGTATGTTTGACGTGAAAACAGGGACACACATGGGGGCTTTTGAGACCCCTGAAGTGACAGTTCCCACTCAGTGATCGGTCTGTTAATAATCAATAATTGGCAACACCCTTTCTAAAAGACTCCAAACACACCGAGCTCGGGACCAGGGTCAGGTTTTCTGAGCTCTCCAGGCTACACAGTTGGTTTGCCCCTTCCTGAGGGGGTTCACTTGAAGCAGGTACAAGACAGCACCACTTCAAACCTCAGAGGGCTTCAGAACGAACAAAATGCCCAAAGGACAAACAAGGATCAATCCTGACTCTGCAACACTACCTGCAAAGATTTCTCCTGCATCCATCTATTCCAAATCACACATAAAACCAGCAGGAAGGCTGCAAGGTTTATTTATACCTAAAGCACCTGTAGCCAGAGTTAAAACAAAATCAGGTTTTTATCAACTCCTGCACAGGTCTTAAGGGCAGACCTAATAAATTCTTTAATGGTATTTAAGTACACGATTAAAGGCTCTTCCCTGATTTATCACATACATTCTCCTGAACTGTACAACTGTCAATACAGTAGGAAAGGCTCCAGCTTTCCCATTTAACTTTGGCTAAAGCAGCCAGCCTGGGTGTACTTGCCAATATTCTATATGGTATCACTACAGCTCACACTAATCCAGTATGTACCCATGGAGGTGTCCTCAGGGCACGAAAATCCTCTGCAAGTTTGTAGAAAAACTTACAATAAAAAAAGAAACTGAGGGGAAAAAAGTTGTTCTCTACTGTGCATTGCAAGTGCCACAAGGGGTTTTTGTCAGAGCCTCGACAGCTGGACCCACCTGCAAGGAAATCCTCAGGAGGGTCACATTTGCCTGCCTGGCCTCACAGCTCTGCTGTGGGCTCAGGGAATCAAGAGCTAAAACATCCACCTGGAGCTGGAGTAACCAGCACATGAAACCCCAGTCCTCCTTAAAACAGGAGTCTTCAACAAAAGAGTTGAAAGGATGAGCTAATAATCTTTTAATGATTTGTAAATAAACAAGGGAAGTATCATGCCACAGGCTTATTTCTTGTTTTTAATTGAATTCAAACTGTTGTGCATTTGAGTTTTGCTAATGGGGACAGCCAGTCATTTCAGTATCCATTTTTTGCTTGTAGTGATGGTGTTTATTTTTGAATCAGAGCTAAAAGTTCTAAACATCATTTCACACAGAAACAAAATGAATCATTGCTGCTCCTCAACGCAGATAACCACCATTTACTCCTCTGTGAACAGTAACAATCTGCAGCTTATTTATGATTAGAAAAAAAAAAGGAACACATTTTTATCTCGTTGTAAATCATTTTTAGAAAGCAGCAATGCATTTGGAACAGTGATCCTGAACTTAAATCCGTGCTGTATGTCCACTCAGATATTAAAGTGTGACCACATGGAAAGGGCAGACACACAGGGAAGAAAACCAAACCAAAAGGTTCTTGTATAATGAGAATACAACTGTGACTGCTTACTTGCATTATGTGTCTAAATTAAAATGGATTTTGTCAAAATTAAAATGTCTAAATAAAAACAGAGTTGGACTTCATGATCCTGATGAGCCCCTTCCAAGTCAGCATATTTTATGGTTCTATGATTGATTTGTCTAAATTACATATAAAAGATGCAGTCACCTCTCTGCTGGGTATTGTGCACCTCCAAGAAAAGATGGCTGAAAGGACTTAATTTATGTACTTTCTCCAAATTGCAAGAAAAAAACCCCAAACCAACAAACCCCGGACTAAAAAGGAAGAAGCTGTTAGTCTAAGGGCAAGGAGCACATTGACTGGAAAAGTGACTACCAGAGATCAAATCTCCTGGGAATGTCAGGCAAGTTGAGAAAAATAGGGGGGGAAAGGATTTTAAAACACATTTTATAATTGATTTTAATTTTAAAAGTGAAAAATATTAGTAAGATCATTTTTGGTTGTGGTTTGGTTTTGTGTTTTGTTTTTTTGTTTTTTTTTTAAATTTCAACTGCATTTTAATGTCACTACAGTCATTTGACTATTTTCATCTAGGCTAGTGGATGGAAACTGAGTTAATTTTCAAAGACATCATTTAAAACTCAGTTTCCTTTAAGAAAATACGGCCCTGAAAATTGTCTTTATTCCTGTTTATTGCACACAAGTGAAAAGCCCTCAAAAGACAAAAATATTCCAAGTCTTATAAACTAAGGAAGCTTTTGGGAGAGCTACTGCAGGAGGGAAGCACTGCTGTGGAAGTCTAAAACCAAGTGAAACACTGAATATACATCATTTCAGACTCAGATCTCAGCTCTAATTGTTTGTACAGGCTCCAACCTAAGGTACTCACGAAATCACATCCTTCAATGAACTCAGCCTGTTCCTAGAGAGCAGCAAGGCTGCCAATCCACAGGAATGAATCATTCCAAAACCCACAACATAAACCTATTAGTTGGTCAGCGTGCTACAAGCAGAATCAGAGAACAAAATGCTGGTTATTTGCCACAGCACAAGAAAAAAAAAATATATATACCAGGTGCCAAAGAGAGCACAAACAGCTCCTTCATCAGCCTTTACCTGCGGCGAAGGCATGAGAGTTAAACACTCTCTGTGGTCTGGGCTTAAAGAGAGGACAGGAGTGAGCACAAAGCTGGCTCAGAAACACCCAGAAAAATGCATTTTACTGAGCTGAAAGAGCACCAAGAGGAGCCATAAAACACAAGCTGATGGAAGCCTTAGCACAAAAACCAGCATGGAAAGGCGGTCAGGTGGACACAGAGCAGCAATCGGAGCGACTGCGGAAATGAAGCAACACACCCAGTGGAGCCAGCAATGCCTCTGCTCAGGAATTTGGGGAAAAGCTGACTCCTGTTTACCTGGTGTGGAACAGCAGCATGTCATGCAATTGGCACCAGCAACCAGAGGGATAGCAGGGCTACTAATCAATTTTAAAGAAAGGCAAGACTTAAAAGAAAAGAAAAAGCCTTATGGAAAAGAGGTTGAACAGGATTTCACACACCTCCCTACCTTCTAGTGGAAGGCTGCTCCTGAATTTCCCAAACACAAAGCCCTTGGAGTTATAAACAGTTCCTATAATTTCTCAGGTAAACTGAAACCAAATGACTTAAAGTGGAACTGATTTATGATTCACTGACAAAACCTTGGCAAACACCACTCCCAGCACAAGTCCCCCTCCCACAGGCTCTTGGCAATTATGGACCTGTACAGGCCCTTTCCAAAATGATTCAGTTATTTTCAAAACAAGTTTAATTAACTGGGTACAGTATAGAAACCATTAAAGGGAAATAAACAACTTTTGGGTTTGGTGGTTTGATTAGGGGAGGAAGTTAGCCTTGGCCTATCCTCTCAGTGCTGCTTTTAGCTGCCAAGTGTGATGCATGAATGCAGGAAAAGAAGAAAACAACAACAAAAAAATATACAAAAAGAGGATCAGAAGGACCCAAATGGATGATTTACAGCAGAGCAAAACCAAGAGCTGCAGTGACCCTGAGATGAGCTCAGCTGGTTAGAGCATGGTGCTAATAACACCAAGGTTGTGGGTCTGATCCCTTCACTTAAGAGCTGGAGTTGATGATCCTTGTGGGTCCCTTCCAACTCAGAATATTCTGTGAGATCAGGCAGAAAGATCATTAAAAGATATATATCCAAAAAGGTATGAACAGGTAGAGAACTAATCATGCTCACATTAGTATTATCAGGGGAAAAAAAGGTCAAGAAAACCCCCCTGAAATTCATCTGTGTCTGTCAAAAAAACCCACAAGACAGGACAGCTCAGAGCATTTCACAGAGACCAATCCTGCTCTGGACAGGAGACAATCATAAGTCATCCACTGTCTTCCCATCTCCAATACCCACATTCCTTTCAATAATCAGCCACTATCTGTAAATCTTTATTTAAGACCTCAATCCTCTGCCAAAGATCTGCTACTTCCTATGTATCTTATGAAGACTGGCTAAATCTAGATTTTGAGTATCAATTAAATGGCTTTTTAGATTTCCTATCACCTCCAAAAGCAACAGCCTGTAACAAATTACATGCCTTGAACCTCACAGAAACCCCATAAAGGTTTGGTAGCAAGTATTGCCTGTTAAACAACAGAGAAATAGCATTTTTCCTTACTGGAGAAGGTAAGGAGAAAAAAAAATAAATAAAAGGAGCATCAGCAATTTAACAGCTGCATCACTTCACACAAAACTGTGCAACTGCTCCAAAAAGGTCTTTGCTCTCACTAAGCTTCACCAAGGTGTAGTTTTCCCCATTCCCTCTGCCCCCAGGGCTGCATTCAGTTTCCTCCCTCATTTCTGTCTGCTTTTCCAGAGACCACACAGTGCAGTAGGGTCACAGCTCAGGGCACAGCATGGCAGAGAGGCTGCTGAAAATTCCCTCTTCCTCCCAGCTGCAGCAAACACACCCCCAAGTGCTGCCTACACAGAAAACTACGGGCTGGAATTCACTGTTGCAGCACAGATTTAACTCACCCAGCTCTGGACCTGTTTCTCCCTGGTAATACTTTCACTAAAAGCATCATCTTGGGGGAAAAAAATCAGTTAAAAAATAAAAATCAAGATTAAATCCTTCTATCCCTCTTGGGCTGACAGGTTCTTCCTTCAGCTAAAATCCCTGTTACTCACACTGTTATCCCATGAGGATTGCAAGTGCTCCAACATAAATAACTCCTCACCCAACAGCAGAACTGGTTTAACCACACAGCCCACCTCTGCTTTCCTCCAGTAGTTCAAACCTTGAGCATCAGGTTACAAAGAGAATTGACTGACATAACAGACAAAGTCAGGAAATAATAAACAGCCTAAAATACTCTTTAGAAGACCCCAAATCTCTATTGATTCAGATAAGAGCAAAACCAACATTTTTTTAAATTTTTTTTTTGTAAGGGCAAGTATTTGTTCACCATCTTTACAATTATCCTGGTAGACAAACAGATTTTCCCCCATATTTCTGGAAAAGATTTGATAAATTACCCGTAACAAATCTGTTGATGATGGCCTTTCCTGAGGTATTTTCTGTAAGCAGTAATCAACAAATCCCCTAAAGGAGTCTGTCCTGTAAATAAAAAATAAAAAAAAATAAAAAAAAGTTCTAAATGAAAAAAAGAAGCTTAGGATGTGCAATATATGCCAACTTATAAGTGCAAAGCAAAAGAAAAATCTCGACTAATTTGTTCTTAAGTTCTAGGGCAGAGAAATTTACTGAATTTTCCAAATTGAGTGAGTTGATCCCATCAAGTCTTTCACAATTAAGAACTGTTGAAACACAAGTGGACACACAACTATCCCCAACCATGAACCAAAAACCAAGGAAGAACTACACGTGCCAGTCACTACTTAAAATTTTACTTCAACTACTGAAAAACAGATGACAATGAAATTATTGGGAAGTCCAGAAACACACTCATTACTCTCTGGGAGCTTGTAACATTGCCTCATTAAAGCCTCTCAATGCAGTGCTTAGTTCAGCAATATTTTAGGCTTTATTTGAGCTTGTATCACAAGTGGAAAGAAGAAAACTGGTATTTTAGGTGCCACTGAACTTGCATAAAAGCCACCTCGCTGACTCCCTGTGCCCTCAGAGCCCTGAAGAGCAAAGAGGGGACCATAAACACTGATTTTTATGCTCTATTCACAGTTATCTTTACTCTGTTTTGCAAACTCTGCACAGAAAACGGGTATCAATGTTCAGGTAGGAGATCAAGTTCTTCAAATCTTGAAAAACGGATGAAACAGAGAGGATGAAATCAGGAAACTGGAGTGGTTTGGATAAAACGAGCAGCAATTAAATAGTTACGCTGCTCAAACGCCCCACAGAGAAACAGGGGATCTTCACGTTTCTCCAGGAGCTTTTGTTTCAAGCCTTCTGCAGATTCTTGCCAGGCACCACTCCACAGCAACACTCCACTCTTGGGAACAGGGAGCAGGAAACAAGAGCAACCCCTCTGCTCCCACAGAATAACAAAAGTGTTCCAGTGTCAGAGCTCAGACTCTGGAACTCGCCTGTAGCGTGGGGAGCATTTACTGGCCACAGAGCTCTGATGGCTTTTGGAGTCACTCACTGAAAAAAAAAAATCCAATTTCCTCTCTGTTCTGTGCATCCCTCCCCTCCCTTTCTCCACGTTTCAGCTGCAACAAAGGTACCAACAATTTTTCTGTCAGGGATCTTCTGCAGCTGGAAACTTTGTTGATGCCGATTTAACGCGTCTAAGAATATTTTAATTCCTACAGCATCCACAGCCCCATAATTAACACCTCCACTCACTTGGACTGCAGCACAGCCAAAGTGACAGAAGGGCAAAACTGAGCCAGCCTACACAGGAGCATGACTTGAGAACAGAGGCAAATGACTGCACTGCAACCAACACTTTCCTTGTCAGAGTTTAACCATGCAGAGCATCGCAGAGCATTTTCAGGGAAATAAGCAACAAAAATAATCTGTTAATTGCTCTCTTACCATTCATTTGATTGTAACGTAGGGGAATCGTTCTGGGCTATGTGATATAAGGCACTCATTGCATTCATGTTGAAAAGTGGAGGCTTCCTCTCAGCTAGAAAGAGAAGAGAAAGGTGTGATAAGGCAGCCTGGAAAGAGAGGAGAAAGATATGGAAGTACAAGCAGGGTATCACTGCTGAACCCATGGCTCATTGCTGTCGTCATCTCTTTTAGGCTAATTATTTTAATGTTCCAGGTTAGATCAGGACACCCACTCCAGAAAAGCTGCTGTTAACTCGGAGAGGAATGATGAAATTCAGAGCTGGCAGGACGCAAATTATAAGGAAAAGCTTCCAGTAAATTTTACCTTAACTGCAACACCTCATACCTGACTCTCTGTGGTAAAATCAGCTGCAACTAAATAAACCTGAGCTCAGGCACAGCAGGTCAGGGCCAGGACATGCTGTATCAATCCCTACAGATCTTTGATGAACTGCTGAAGCATCTGAATCATGGGAAAGAGGGGCTGCCTGCCTCATTTGTCACAGGCAGCACATGCAAGTGGGACAGTTACCAAATTCACTTGCCAGCTGTGTCCTTAATTCCCTCTAACTAAAATCCTACCTAGTCCTTGCACTGGGAGGGCACCTGCCTACCAGCCCCTGAGCTTTCAGGAGAGATCTCACACAGCAATTGGGAAAGGCTGGTTTTCATCACCACCCAAGGTCGGTCATGCCAGCCAGTGATGCCAAGATTTTTCAGTTCATGTCAGGTCAGAGCAGTCACTTGTCCTTGCCATGCACACGCAGGCAAACCACCACATTTGCTCTTCTTTAAGCACTACTTGCTTTCAGCCACACAAGGAATTAAGAAGAAATAATTAAGAAATTAAGCCAAGTGCTGCCCAACAAGAGATTTCCTCCCACTTCTACCTGACCCCATGTTCAGATAGGGAATCATGCAAAGGCAAGGTCTGAAGTTTAAAAAGAAGTTTAGTACTTCTCAAAAGGGTAATACTAAAAAAATGAAATCCATCAACTCTGTAAAATGGTTTTGAGGTTCCTGAGTGAAAAGCTCCACAGAAATTCTGGTACCAAGAGAGTTTTGTCTACATAAAGTTGCACAGTATCTCTCCTACTGCTGTGATTTACTCCTTGAGAGGCTGTAACATTGCTGAACTCCACACAAACAAAACCGAGCAACCGTGTAGAAGAAGAGAAGTCTAAAACTTCTGCTTTTGGCATTTTTTATATCAAAATACAGAGTGTGTCAGCATGCTGACTACACTTAGTTACCAGTCACCTACATCATCACCATCTCCATACTGGAGACAACATTTCTTCCCATTCTGCACATCCCCTCTTTATTATTTCTACTGATTAAAGATTTATCAATACCATTTTCAGTGAATTCACCCTCACAATAAGTTATTGATGTACTGTGTTAAGTATAATCCATATGAATACTATTTCTGAGAATACTCTACTCAGCACATGCAAGGTCAATATTCAAAATCAAAATGCACTCCAGATCTGCTCTGTATACCTGCCATCACACCCACATCTGCTCCAGGCTGTGTATCATTTGCCCTTGCAGTGCAAACCCTTCTCTTCTCATGTAAAGAACCTGTCCACAATGATTCATGGCCCAAACTTTCAGCTGAGATTGAAGATTTTTGTTTCAGAGAGCAGGGATGTAAGAAGAATCAAAAATTAAACATAAGTCCCCTTTGACACACAATCCTTAGGACACCAGTTCCCTTGACATAACAGCTGGAACAACTTTCTCAGAATCCAGCTTGGAAAATACAGATGACAAATGATGGTTTCCTCTCATACAAGAGTAGAATCCTCTGGTTGTTAAGGGAATAACCAAGACTAACATGGAAACACAGCACATCAGTGGCTCGCTCTGGGTTTGCCAGCAAGTTAAATCTTTAACTCAACTGTCAGTGTGTTCCAGGTCAGGCATTTTAAAGGGAAAAAAAGGGACTCTTAAGAGGAATAAGAATCTTCCTTTTTTTCAGGACTTCCTAATATATTGCAGACAGGGAATTACTCATCTCAGCTGCCATGTGTTTACTCACCTAACTCGATACACGTGATTCCAAGGGACCAGACATCCACCTTCCCGTCGTACTGTCCCTCGTCCATAGCAAGGATCACCTCTGGTGCCATCCTGCCAACCACAGAGCAAAGGGCAGGTTAGGGGACATGGATGTCACTCCCAGCACATCAAATGAGGGGGTTTCATCCTCCTGTTAGTACAACATGGGACACCCCCTAATCCCAAAGGCACTGTACCTGCAGGCAGACAGCAAGGGCTGGGAGAGCCCTAAAAGGGGAGAAAAGGATCCCCTGCACTCTCACCAGAGCTGGTGAGCTTCCCTTTGGCACACCTGGAGAATTTTCCAGCAGATTTATGCAGTCTGTGGGCATATCTATGAATGGAACAGGAACATCTGGAACAGTGGGGAAATAAGGTGGTCCAAGAAAAAGGGATGAGTTGGGGAAAAAGAAGAAGCAGGCCCAGTCTGCAAAAATCCAGCCTCTTAAATTGTGTTCGTCCAAGACAAACAGGCTTCCTGCCAAATGGCCTCATTCAGGGCCATGGTGACCTCCCAGCAATTCCTGGGGCCTCTGCCACCAAATCAGTGGAGCATGGAGCTGTGCTGGTCCACTGTGTTAGGAATGCCAAGGAACTCAAGTGACCCTTCAGCAAGTTCCTTCAAAACAGGATTTAAGTGGCTGTGTGACTTGCAGTCTGCATGGCCAGATTAACAGGATTGCCTTTCTCCATGGGGCTGTTTTAGTTCCATTACCTATGGCAAATGTTAATTATTTTTAAGCCCATGGCATTGCAACAGTGGAGCCATTAACTGGTGGCATTTCCAAGTGCTGCACAGCCTAAAACTCTCCTCATGGACACTGAGAAAAGATACACTTCCTGAAGACCTGGATGCAGGGATGTTAGGAAGACTGCTTGGTTAATAAAGTTCTTATGCTACATATTACTGTGAAATACTGAAAATGGAAGGTAAGTTTTATAAAGGACTGAAGTACTACAGGCTTTACTCACCAGTAAGGCGTTCCCACAAAAGAGTTGGCAGGGGAGACTATAGATGCAGACCCAAAATCAGCGAGTTTCACTTGACCTGGTTCTGTTAGGAGAATATTTCCAGCTTTAATATCCCTTTAAAAGAAAAAAAGAGAAAAGTATGTGTGCAAGAACGAACACCTCAAAAGCACAAGAGAGAGAGAGAACTCATGCTGTCCCCTTTGCTGTCACCTCCACTGCCACCTCCCCTGTACAACAACCAAGGGGATGGAGCATCTCTCCTATGAGGAAAGGCTGACAGAAGTTTGTTCAGTCTGGAAGAGAGAAGGCTTTGGGGTGACCTAATTGCAGCCTGAAGGGAGGCTACAAGAAAGATGGAGAGAGGCTATTTGCAAGGGCCTGGAGTGACAGGACAAGGGGAACGGATTCGAACTGACAGCGAGTAGGTTTAGCTTAGATATTAGGAAAAACATCTTTACTGTGAGGGTGGTGAGGCCCTGGCAAAGGTTGCCCAGAGCAGCTGTGGGTGCCCAACCCTGGTAGTGTTTCAGGCCAGGTTGGACAGGGCTTGGAGCAACCTGGGACAGTGGAAGGTGTGGGTTGGAACAAGATGACTTTTAAGTCAACCCAAACCATTCTGTGATTCTATATGACGACTCAGCAGCCACGTCAAGACATCAGCAATATATCCACTAGCCTCGTGCCCGCGATTAAACAACGACCATCGTCTCCTCCTGAGCCATCCGAGGGTGACTCGGGATGCAGCGGGGCAGGGACGGGCGGGAGGCCGGGCCTGCAGTGCCGCTCCCTCGCCACCAGGTGTCCCCCCCGCGCCAGGTCCCCGCGCGGGGCCCGACCCCAAAATCCGGTCCCCGCTCCCAAAATTCGCTCCTTTCTCCCTCGGCGTTGCCTTCGCTGTCCCCAGGGCCATAGGAGCGGTGCACAGCAGCACAGCACTGCTCCCCGCCCAGCCAGCACTGGCTCTCTCGCCTCTCCTTTGCAGATACAAACCCAGAAATCCCTTGACAGTTTTTTTCTGGGAGAGCAGATTTGCCTTCCCATCCCAGAAGTTAAAAGGTGGAATAGCCCTTGGATGAAAAGCACGTCTCAGAATCACAGGATAGTTCAGGCTGGAGAGGACCTCTGGAATCACCCAGTCCAAGTTCCCTTGCAAAGGCAGTGTCACCTGGAGGAGGTGACACAGGAATGTGTCCAAGTGGGTTTGGAATGTCTCCAGAGAGGGACAGTCCATGCCTTCCCTGGGAAGCTGTTCCAGTGCTCTGCCACCCTCAACATAAAGAAGTTCTTCCTCATGTTGAGGTGAAACTTGTGTTTTAGTTCACGGCAGTTTCTTCTTGTCCTGTTGCTGGGCACCACCGAGAAGAGTCTGGCACCATCCTCTGACCCCCTTGGAGATATTTATATGGATTGATGAGATCTCCACTCTCAGTTTTCTTAAGAAGGTCAATAGGAACGACCCACATGGCCCTTCCAGCAGTAAATCCCTTATAGGTGCTCCCAGCACTCTGCAACAGCAAAGGAACTTCCCAGTGGGAAAGAGAAATAACCATTTTGGTGTTGATATGGAACAAGGATGCTAATGGAAAGGTCACGTGGAGCAGCTGCTGTTCATCAGGGGAAACTGCTGAATTCACAACACATAATTGCACCATGCTAGGAAGTCCTATCAAAAAAACCCTCATTCTCAATAGTGTCCATACAGGGAGTAATTAACTATAAATAACAATTCAATGCACTTTGAAAACATCTAAAATACTTCAAAACAGGTATTTTACACACAAATACAGGAAAAGGACTCATCCAAAATAATATTTTCATTTCATAAATTGGAATGCATTTATTTTTTTTACTTTAATATGATTTAACCATGTATAGATATGCCCCAAATAGCTATTTTAACAAGCAACAAATAATTCCTGTCTCTAAAAATCCCTCACTGACTCAGCCTCAGATACACCAATTTTTCATTTCAAGATTTCCAGTAGACTACAAAGAGGCTTTTAGCCCCATAAATCAGTTTCAAGTTGCTTTATTCTGATGAATTCCCACCCATTAATCCAGTTCTCATCCACTTCACAGGTCCCTGACATATCAGTGGTACCCAAAATTAGACCAAAGAAATAAAATCAAATGAGAACATGCAACACTGCTGACAAATGAGTAAAAAAAAAAATATCCAAACTCCTGAAAAATACCACATTATGAACGACAGATCTAGGAAGTGCCTGTATAAAATCTTCCTCTGCCTGTGAGCTTTGATTTCTCCTAAAGTGGTTTTATCCTTGACTTACACTTCCTCTGCCTGATTTCTGAAAGCATAAAGCTTTACCTTCTAATATGTAAAATATTCTCTTAAAAACAGTGTAGCACTACATTCTAATTGGCAAATTTAGGGTGATATTTTCCTGTTAGTGTTTAGTGTCAACATTCTTTTTTTATCAGGGTCTGCAGGAAACTATTGCCAACATGGAAGAGAATCCAGCACAGGACAGACCCACATTAAACTATTTCAACCAAAAAACCACACTCCCTAACAGCCAACAGCTTTTATTTATACATCCACCTTGGCACTAGGAGTACTGACATGTCCATTAGAGAGACTTTTGGTAGAATAATTTTTACCAGAGTTGTTTAAACACAGTGAAGCAGATTTTAGGCATCAGAAAACAGCAGATGGAAGGAGCTCAGCAGCCCCAAGCTCCAGCCTTACCTATGGATCTTACAGTGAGAGTGCAGGTAGGCCAGCCCCTGCAAGGCACCGTGGGTGATGGCAGCAATCTCCACTTCCTGAAGTGGCTTCTTGTGAACTAATAAAAAAACAAATTTAAAAAAAAAAATTAAGAAAAAAACAAAAACCGGAAGAAACTTGAAGAAGTTGAAGCATGATTTTTTCCTGACAAAGTGGAAGAGAAGGAACCCCACCAAATCTGGCACAAAGAGGTGCCCCAAAGCACCTTCCCTATATCCCTAAATATGACCAGCACGTGCCTTGGCTTGACTGTATCTTAATGGCATTAAGCTGCCACTTAAGATGGGATATTGGGATAAAATTCTTCCCTGGGAGGGTGGGGAGGCCCTGGCACAGGTTGCTTAGAGAAGTTGTGGCTGCCCCATCCCTGGAAGTGTCCAAGGTCAGGTTGGACGGGGCTTGGAGCCACTGGGCTAGTGGAAGGTGTCCCTGCCCATGGCAGGAGGTGGGACTGAGTGACCTTTAGGTCCCTTCCAACCCAAATCATCCTGTGATCTTACACACAGAAGACTTGGCCCACAAGGAGTACTAGTTTTTGCAAACTTTGGCTTAGATTCCTATTTTGCCTTAGATTCCCTATTTCTCTGCAGGTGCTGTTCTAGTTTTGAGGTCACACCAGCCTCTTGTTCTATACAACCATCTGTAATTATTCCTACAGACTACAAGGAAAGGACAAAGGTGATCTCTGCAAGATTTTATGATGGATTTTCAGAAAACAGGCAAACTGCTTCAGCCAAGAAGGCATGAATTACAGGAATATACACATTTATACCTTCATTTTACAACATAAAAACATGCATACAGCACTGGCCTCCTGGGAAAGCCTCAGCCTACCCTTGATGTCCCAAATTCTAGGTACAGAATGGAGCAGGACAGACAGACCACCTCTACTATCTGCAAAACCCCAGTCTATGAGAAAACAGCCTCCCACCATACTCAGTAGGGGCACCAGCAGAAACAAAACCAAAGACTATATAAAACTTACCCTCTAGCAAATCAGAAGCTGATCCTAAACAGTACTCCATAACCAACTGCAAGAAAAAAAAACATCAGGCCTTTAAGTACTTTTTGAAGCATTTTGAAACTATAAAAATGTCTTCACAAGTAAGGAAGGGCTGCACATAGAAAACTTATGTCACGTGGTAACTTTAATGCCCTGGTTAAAAAAAAAATAAAGTATTTACCCAAGTAATAGGATTTGTTACTTTTCCATCAGAAGGTGCAAAATTTTACTTTATTTTAGTACTGTTTCCCCACAAAACCAGTATTACTCTACAGCTGTTCAAGTAGGAAATTCAAATCAGACTTTGAGACACGTACATTGAGGACAGTGTTGCAAGTTAGTTCTTGCCCTTTGTTCTGTGCCTTTTCCTTGAATAATCAATAATAATGTTGCTTCTGGAAGGTGTCCCTGCCCATGGCAGGGGATTGGAACAAGATGATCCTTAAGGTCCCTCCCAACCCAAACCATTCTGTGATTCTATGATTCTAGAAGTAACAGGGGTAGACACTTCCCCACACACAGTTCCTGCTGAGAAACAGCCACAGCCACAAATAAAACCTGAAGTTGCAAGAAATGCAACCAATGGTGAACAAAATAAAATCCTGCAAACACTTCAGCAACGTCAAGACATCTTTCAAGGTTGTGAAGAAGGTTTAGACACTGAGAAGTTTGTGGGCAGAAGCTGTAGAGGATGTTCCTTAGTAAGCGTTTAATCTGTACGAACACAGAGACCTGCCTCAGAGAAGCAGGGATTTCTCACAATATTCTAAGTATTTATTTCCTTTGGAAGTTTCTTCAGGTGAAAGGGACTGCAGGCAGCATGGGATGAGTACTGCTGCATGTACAGACACTGCCTGCACTGAGTATTTGACTGCTGTGCTGGACATTCTCTGCCCATGCAGATCTAAATGCCCACCACTCACTCACCCATGCTGTGTGCTCCTTCAGGTAACAGCCCTTATACTCTATGGTGTTGGGGTGCTTCAGCTGTTGCAGAAACTTGACTTCTTTGATGATATCCTGCCATTTCTAATGAAAATAAAAAGGCAAAAAGTATAAATACATTTCTCTGCTTAACCCTCTACATCCTCTCAATCACCACACGCTGTAGGACAGTCTGAGAAGTGACCATAAAACTACTGTACAATATGAAGATGGTAAGAGTCAGAGTTGCAAAAGCACAATTGAACATCAGCTGTGGGGATCCTTCCTGCACTGAGATATCCCCAAGACACATTTAAACAGCTTGAGGATTGCAAAAATTATTTTTTTCCCCTCATTTTAACTGCAATACATTTTACTTAAATGCTACTGTTTTACATAGTGGGTCTCAAACTTAGCAACAAACCCACCTGCCCCACGAGACACCAGAAGTGCTACAGGGAGAGGCAATGAGCTGCTCACCTCCTTCTGTAACGCAGCATAAAACCACTGACATTTGGGAGACCAACAGGGAAGCAAGGAAAAAATGAGTTTAAAACATCCCTGTTTGCTCTTAACAAACAAACACGCCCTGCAGTGCATGTCAAAGCACCAGTCCAAAGGAACAGTGGATCCAAGTTCAGAGCAACACAATGCAAAAATAAGAGGAACAATTAAAAAGCAACAGTTGAAATGAGACTGATTTTCTCAATACAATTTTAGATTATAGATCCTGAAGAGCGTTTCACGTGAGTTATACATTACAGAGAGCTGTGGCTATGGCTCCAGTGGCCAGTGTGCTCTTACTGCATTATTACTGAAATTATTTCTGCAACAACCCCCATACAGGCACTCTGAATCCCCATTCACTTCCCTAAACTGAACTATTTGTCAAAATTTGCATAAACTCATTTTCCCTCCACAAAACTCCACGCCTCCCATGGAAGGAAGGGAGCAGCAGCTCCTGCATGAGAAGCTGTTCTGCTGGGGTCAAATCAAACCTGCAGCTCATTGCACTGCTCAGATTTACATTTTGGCTGCCACAGCTTCTGCAAGAAAAACTGCCTTTATCCATCTTACCTCATTCGTTTGCTTTCCACTATAGGACATCTTCTTGACTGCCACCACCTCATTAGTGTGGGAATTTGTAGCCTGGAGTAGGGAAAGAAACAGATTGAAAAAAGCTTCATTTTTTTCCCTCCCCATGGAGTGAACTGTGCCTGTGGCTTTTTTTCTCCTCTGTCATATCCTTGCAAGCTCCTACACCTCAGAGATGTCTTCCTTGTGATAAGATTTACCAGATAACTATTAGGATACTTTTCCCTGACTTTCTCTCTCCACACCCACTGTTCCTCCCTCAGAGTTACTGCACTTGTTACCTCTCTATTGATACACAAACCAAGCAAACATGCAAAATACAGTTTTACTGCAACTGCAGCAAAACCAGTTTTAGATACACCTTTGGAAAAATGTTTTCCAAAGAGACAAATAGAGAGGTGTATCAAAATCTCTGTGATTTCATCCAAACCCTCCATACAACACTGATACTCTTCAATGGCTATTTCAATTCCCAGCTTCAAGATCATGATTCATCCTGGAATTTTTTCAATTATAAAAGCAACCTCCCTTTCACTGGACCAGATTTCAGTTTTGCCAGGTACATTATGTAGTAGTGACATCAAAATTCTCTACTAACTCAAACTTGTACTTTTCTGCAGCCTGTATGATGCAGGGATGGAGACTGAAAATTCAGTTTTGGAAAGATTTCTCCTTCCCTGCACTGGCACTGCCCTCATTTCTGCATGTTAAGGACAGAAAACTTCAAGCTTTTGCTCTTAAAAGAGTTGTTGAAATCTCTGTACCTCCAACCATTTTTGGGACAAAAAAAATTAGTGACAGTTAAAAGCTTAAACTATAATAGGAGCTAAATGTGGTAAATCCTCCTTTCAAACTGCTTTCAAGTAACGTATTAACGAAAGACCTTTCGTGATGCCTGCAGTGACTTCAAAGAAAAATGATGTTGGGTGAGCCAACAGAGCACAGGAATTACTGAAGGGAGGTGACACAGAGTCCTCCCAGCACACACTCCTCAAATGAGATAGAGAAAGCTGAAAACAAGGAACTGTGGATAAGGCAAAACCCTTCCCAACCACTCACCCTCCTGATTCAGCACAGAAAAGATCAAGAGTATTTGACTCAGAAAGATGTTATTAATGCTGTATTTCTGTCACATTAATTCCAAGTATCTTCACCTGACCGTGGTATCTCTCATTCCAGCTGGAATTTGTCACTGAAGGACACAATGCCATGTTGCCAGAGCTGGGGGGAAAAGTTCTGGCTGTACCAAGTGCTTGGGATCCTCCTGGCTGAACCAACTGACAGGGCTGTATGAGCATACTTGACAAACAGCCACTTGCTGAAGCAGTTTTGGCAGTATTTGTAGATTATACCTTGAGGAATTACATCATTATCCCTCAAAACACACATGCACTGCTCATCTGACACGACATTTTGAGCTCCTGTCCTGCTCTAGCAACGCTTCCATCACTTTACACAGCTCCAGACAGTGAATTGGAGTGCTTAAAATAATTCATGTCAGCTATTCCCAGCTTATGGAGTTACTGGGAACAGATCTTATGTGAATACTTTAAATAATGTCTGATATTCAGAAAACCCAATTCCAGTGAATCTGATCTTCTGAGTGGCTGACCAAGCTACCAAGCAGCTTTAATTTGTCTTTGACTGATTTTTTATACTGATTCAATTTCAGTTTCACTGATGGCAACTGGATTATAATGATTTCCAAACGCAGTATTTTGGATTTGGCTTTGTTTGATATCAATTGTAAAAGCACTACTCTTCTCACTTCCTGAACTAAATTCTCTTGACTGTATCAATTAATGCCATAAATTATTCCCACTTGAATTCTCATTCCTCTTAGGACTTTGTCTTTGCTCTTGTCATGTAAGAATTTCCTATTGAAGACATTAGAGTTATTAATTTGCAGTGATTTACAAGCATATGAACTCCAAGTAGAGCATCTTGAAACTCCAGGTCTGGCAAATTAATTTCCAACTGTTGAAATTCAATTTTCAAACAGCACAAAACACCATATACTTGACCTGTATGGCTGGGTGCTCTAATAAGACTACAGTGAACTGTTATTAGAAAGAGCTACTGTAAAGAGCTCAGGAGTGCTCTGGAAACACTTATTTTGAGATGTGTTATCAGAAAACTCACACACACAAAGCACTAAGAGCTCAAAGGATGCTAATTTCTACAAATGCTGAAAATCTCCAAAACAGCACTTAAAATGACTCTGCTTCCCAAAAAAAGGAGAGAACCATACTCACAAAGTAAACTGCTCCAAAACTTCCATGGCCGATTTCATGCAAACCCACGAATATTTCCTCCGGATCATCTTTGTAGAACAGGTCGGCTATTTCTGGGTCCTTTGGCACCCCTTTGCGCATGTTGAAGTGTGTTAGGGACTCCTTCGTGCTCTCGATTCCCAATCAGTTGCTCCCCTCATGGACAAAGCAGTTTGCAGGCAGCATTCAGCACCTGGGGAGAAAGTTCATCTTTCAGCTGCTTCCTTTCCACATGTCTCTGTTCTCGCTTCTCCCACGGCAAAATAAGAGGAAACACTTTCAGGAGCAATAGGTTTGACTATTGTTTCCTTCAGCTAATTCCTTTTAATTATTAGTCCCATTTAGATATAGAGATTACAACGCATTCAGAGTACAACAGGTCTTTATCTCACACAGGAAGCAAGTGCTGCAGTTACACTGAAGTCCACTTGAAGACAAGAGTCCTGTTGCTATGCAAAACATCCTGTGACAGGAGTTTGTTATTCTTCATGCTGGGCTCCCAATGTGTCAGTTTTTAGGCTATAACTGTTGTTCCTCCTACTTTTCTGAGCTGTTTGCTTTGTTTTTTCACTCCCACTTGCCAGCTGGTGCTAGTAGAAAAGTTAGCTGCTATTCCACAGCAACACTTTGCAGCCATATAATTGTTATTTCTCTATTTATTTACTCAGAGCTGCAAGACAACCAGTGGTGCTGGACTGTGATCACTTCCAGGACATGGAATTGCTTTTGAAGGATCCTAGACTCCACCACAGAAGACAGATTTTTGCCTCCTGAACATGTTTCCTTACCATAAGCATATAATTAGACAGCACAGAACTGAGCAGCATCTAAGTGAAGATTTTCAGTATCCATCCCCAAAATTTTATATATATGGGAGATAAAAAAAAAGAAACATCCAAACATCAGAAAGTTCCCCATTTCCTATCAAAACATCCTGAAAAATCTATATTGGTTCAGTAAATACTGGAGTGCAAAGCAATGATGGGAGCCTTTACCCATCTGCTTTTGACTTGTGAAACCCAGCAGATGATCTGTAGATGAGTCACCTGGAACAAGTCTCAAAACTACTGTCACATATGTAGTTCAGCACCTCATCTCTTGAGACCACATCTTCTCTGTGCATGAAATGTCCAGCCTACCTCATGATATAAACCAGTGTAACATTTAAAGAGAGACCAGCTGCAACCCAACAATCGGATAAAATTAAGACACAAGTAAAAGGTTTTAGGTTTCAGACTGCAAGTGCCACCTGTATGGAACTAGGAAAGCAGGGCAGAATTTTGGCCTGGTGTTGAGACTGCCTCCTTGACCTAGGATCAGTGATGGAGCAGCAAGCACCACAGCCTGTGGTTCATTAGAGGTGCAATTAGAGGAGCCCACCTGGGTAACTGTGGCACCAAACATGCTCCGTGGCTCACATTCCTTTCAGCAGCATCGTCCTGTGCTCCCGGCCCCCAGGACTCTCTTATTCTGCAAAGGAAAACAAATAACAGTGTTTATTTACCAAATTTTAAGTTTTACACCTTATTTATACACAAAAATACCACATCCAGTAAAGACCAGTGACTACAAGGCCCTGTTGGAAAGTGCAGTTACAGGAGCACTGGCTAGGAATGCTCATGGTGCCTCTTTGGGTGAGGATGTGCACTTCCTGTGTTCCATATCATTGCAAGATAAAAAAACCAGGAAAAGGGGTTAAATGCCAAGTTCTTTGACTTTCACAAGGACTCTTTAGCTTGCAGGGGCATAGGCAGTGTGTGGAAGTTCCCTCTCAGACCACACTTTTTAGATGGCCTATAAAAAGGACAAAGCTCAGAGAAGCCGTGGATGCCCCATCCCTGGAAGTGTCCAAGGCCAGGTTGGATGGGGCCCTGGGCAACCTGATCTAGTGAATGGCAACCTTGCCCATTGCAGGGGCATGGAATGAGATGGTCTTTAAGGTCCCTTCCAACCCAAACCATTCCCTGATAAGCTGACAAAGCTGAGTCCATTCCTTCTGTCTGTATGTTCTACCTGATGACACACGAGATTCTTGAGAAAGTCCTGGGCATTAGTAAGTCAAACATTGTTGAATTCCACCAGGGAGAGTATAATATAGGAATGAAAAGATGGAAAAGGAGGGCAACCAGTGAGACTCATCAGCTGAAATCAGGTCTCAATTACTCAGAGTGTCACCCACTCCTATGGGTGTAGGAACATTCCCAGAGCCACTGCTGCCCTCTCAGAGGAGTGGGATACAGGGAGAGCTGGAAATCAGCTTGAACTCATGGAAAATGTTATCATGTGGTTACATCCACAGTAGAAATGCTTCCAAGTTAAGCATACTGCAAAAGTTATATTGCCAAAATCTGAATTCATAGGCACCTGATTTAATGACAAATACAGTAACTCATCTTCTCATTTATTAGGAAAAAAATAAATGAGCAGAAGTCTTCCCGCTAATAGCTAACATTACCAAAAAATGTTATTTTTGTCTGCTGTTCTCACTGCAGGGCAATACTACTGAGCTGTTAAACAGCTACTTGAAGAGCACCAGAAAAAGGTTCTGCAATACTTAGTTTAAAAAAAAAATATCTCTCAAGTATAAACAAAAGCCAAATGAATGAAATGATTATTCATTCTCAGCTGACTGGCCTCACCCACAGGTGCTGTATTTACTACAGGCCTGCAGACAGGGCAAAGAATGCAGTATTTCAGGTCTGGCATTCTTCAGCCAACAGAAAAATCCATTTGGCTGTAGAACAATAAAAACAAACTGACAGAGAAAGCAATTTATCCATCTCTAGTCAAATGAACTTCTCTGCTGTTAATGACGCCTGTGCAGCTCTAATATTCAAGGTATTTAAAATGGGAAGTTAAATGTCAATACTTAGAGCTCAGCCTCAAGTAATAATGTCCTTTTCCATTTGGGACAGGCATATGTGGTGAAGCAAGTAAATCTTCTCAGCAGGGAGCTGTTATTTTCCAGTAATGATTATCAGAAAAACTTAGGGTGGAAAGTGTATCAAGAGTAACTTGAGTCCTGATGATTGAACATGATCACAGAGTGATCCATACGATCCCACAGTGCTGGAAGTGCCTCGGGACAAACACTGAGAACCCTTTGTACAACCACATCACAGCACCAAGTACACAATTTGTCCATGGGACAGTGTAAAACACAACAGATACACATCCCACCACTCCGAGGTCACCTGGCAAGGTCACAAATCCTCAATATCACAACTCTCTTCTAGATATGTGAAGATTGAAATAAAAGTGGTTTAAAACATGCAGAGCACTGTGGGAGTCGAGTGCCATTAGCAGAAAACCTCAAGTTCATGGTAGGTCAATTTGGGCAAGTTCTTTCCATAACCAAACTACTCAATTAACACAGCAAGAAACAATTTCTCTCAGAAGCCTGATTTCTGCTCTTCATCCTTCTAAAGCAGCATTTGAGATTCTGCATATTCTGAAGACCTCAAGTGGAAACAGCATTAATCACACTGGTGGTGACTTGGGGGAGTGACAAGTGACTCAAGACTTTCAGGGTTTGGGAGATCAGCATTTTGTTCATACAAGCCCTCAAACTGCCTACCTAGAAATTAAAGCTCTCCAGTCAACAATTACCAATGAAAAATCCCTGCCTTGGAGGAAAAACCACTTGTGCCCCATTTCTGAAATCCTCCAAAGGGGTAGAAATACAGGATGAATTCTTGAGAGCCAATGCAGCATCAGAGATGATGGTGAGAAAAATATTTAAAAGATTATCTGGGGAAAAAATTCTCTAATGAAGATTACAGAGCACAGTTGGACACATCTATGTGGCAATGTAACATCACAGGCAGAGGAACGCAAAATGACTCTAAAATTCCTTATGGGAAATACACCTGGCAAGCTGCAGTTTGCCCAGGCCAGCAGTGCCCACAGCAACAGGGAAACGCTGGAGAACTGCTCTGAGAACCACAAGGTGTCCTTGAACCAGTGAAGCAATTCTGCTCAGAGCAGTTTGCTGTTGTTCTGCTCTCCTCTCCCTTCAAACCCAAGCTCTGGAATGCAATCCAGCCACCACGAGCCCAATCCATGGAGTGGGCACTTACTGCCAGAGTTTTGGCCCCGTTGCCATCTCACCACAGTGTTTCAAGGATTCTCCTTCCTTATGCTAAATAGTACAATAACCTGGTGCTTTTAGGGGCTGGGGCATCATCCCAGAGTTTCAGGAGATGATGGTGGAGAGTATGGGAAGAGCCAGGCCAGGAAGCAGAGAGCAGGATGATGTTGATGAACAAGGTACACTAGGACTGCTCAGAGACTGGGCCCTGGATAATGCTGTGACACGTGACACTACCAGAGCAAACACACATGGTTTTCCAACAGCTTAAAGAAAGCAAAGTTTCCTCAATCCTAGGAAAGCCTCACATTTAAAAAGCATGAATTACTGCTTTTGCACAAGGATTCTCTCGCTGCCAATTACGATCTCTAGGCGCTGTATTAACAACAACAGAAAAGACCTTGACCCGAATATAAAGGAAAGAACAAAACATAACTGGAAGTGCCTTTAAGAGGGGCTGAACTATCCACATTTCCAAATAATCCATGGATCTAAAATTATATCCATGAATAAGATAAACTTGAGAACTCAAATTCTGTAACTGCTAATGAGGTGTCTTTCCAAAGCAGAGTATCAGAAGAGTTAAGATATTTCCCTCTTTGTCAACCAGCAGCCTGCCCAGCATCCTTAGTTCCCTCATCTCCCAGCACATCCAATACACCCAGCAGAGCTCCCACACCCTCCAAGCATCCCCATGAAGTGCAAGCATGTGGCCTGTAAACACAGCTTGAAACGCGTCTCGCAGCACCAAAGGCCTGTCTGAAATGTGTACAGAAATACACAACATTAATTTTAGTTCCTAACTACACCAGGGTACTTCCCAAAACAAGGACAAAGTTTTCCACTTCGTGCAGAAAAACAAACTACAGGAAACAGGGTGGACCAGCAGCAGATTCCACTCAGAGGAGGAGCAACGTGACACAGCTCATGCACCCATTTTTAGACGAGTATTTTGAGGGGAATAAATTGACACCAGAGTTCTTTTCCCAAGCATGACAAGCACAGAGTCCCCTTCCACCATTTCAGTCTCTCCAATATCTGGAAGACAACACAAAGGAGGAAATTCTGAGATGAATTCAGCTGGTGACAACTGTCCTGAGTAAGAAACCTTTAGAGCCCAAAGTAGGCACATGCTCAAGTTCCACTGCAGTCCTCACACACAAACTGACATTGTTTTGTTGTTTGATTTGGTTTTTTTTTTCTGTTGTTTTTAAGAAGCTGGAGCTTTTTCTTTTCCTTGAATTGGTACATATGGCTGGCTAGCAAGGCCAAACACAAAACACTTCATCCCAGGCTTTTCCAGCTGGTTCACTCACCTGCAGACCACAGCCTTGGATGAACAGCCCGTTACTTCGCAGAAGCAGGTCCTCTGGCTTTTTGGGAAACACTCTTGCACCTCCATATTTTAAGCTTTTCAGTGTAATTTTTTGATAGTAAAAATTACTTTCCCAGCTAACTTTATGAAACTCAACACACCATACATGTTTTTTCCAAGTATATTAGCACCTAGCTTATTTTAATGCTTAAACCAGTCATACACATATCTGGTACAGAAACTCAAGCTACTTGCAAGTTTGCTGATGGTGTACACAAAAAGCACTTGTACTACAGCCTTTGTTTGCTTAAATTAATCACTGATTCCAAGATACTCAGAGAAGATTTCACTCTGGTCCAGAAGCAGCAAGTCCTCTCATGTCCTCTCCACAGATTTCTCAGAAGTGAAATGCTCCTCTTGGTACAGAACAGAAAGGGAAGGTACCCAATGACCTTCAGCAGCAAAGAGAAATATTCCTGAGAATTTGAAAACGGTCTGCAGATATCAGGACAGCGTTCCCTGAGGGCACACAGCGGGAGGAGCAGGCTCAGGAATCGGGACACAGTCTGCTAGGAAAGCTGGATAATGTAACAGAAGCACAAAAGGAGCTCAATGATATCATTAACAGCCGAGACTCAAACACCAGTTCCTCAAACACTATTTCTACTGCTTTGCTTTCACAAGAAATAACTTCCCAGAATGCTCCAGTCAGTGACACACACCATTTGTATCAATATCTGGGTGCAATCACAGCCCTTCATAACCCACAACTCCTAAAAAGGACTGCAAGATTCAGCCTTTGCCCGGTAACTCTGCTCAGCAATCCACCTGGAATTCCATCCTAACGTTCCATACTTTGATTCAGCATTGTCCAGTGCTCGTGCATCAGGTCATGTGGAGTTCACAGGATTACTCATGCTAATAAAACCCCTGAATCACAACTGTTTTGACTGCACGGTGCCCCTGGGATATGAAATCCTACTAATAACTTGCAGGTCTTATTGTACATACAGACCTTAACCAAAGCAGCTTTTTCTTCCTGAGGAGGAGCAGTAGTTTTAAAGGAAATTTTCCATTTACAACTCCCCTATGACTATTACTTACGTGTCGTAAGACAATAAACTTCTAAATAAAAATATAAGACAATAAACAAAAATATAAAACCAGTGGGCTTAAAGTCAAGAGAAAAATCAGTTTTAGTCATCAGGAACATTTCAACAAGTATGAAGTCAAGCCACAGGCCAGGCCTCCCCAAAGGAATAGTCCCAGTTGTGTTCACTGGAATTCCACTGCTTTGCTAAATGTGTGTAACCCTAGTTACCCAAAATCATGGGGTACAGCCTGGGCTTTGTTTTAGAAGTCAAACAGCATCATTCTCCACAGCAGATACATAATGAAAAAGCAAAACTTCACAGCAAGAGACACTGGGTGCTGCTTCCCAATGGTTTTCTTGTTGACTTTTAAAACAATTTAATGAAAATATGCATGCCCTTGTTTTGCTTAAGGGTAATTAACATGTCTTGGACTAGAGCATGTATTTTATCAAAAATCCTAGAATGCATTATTAAGGCTTTTCAGGTTTAGTTAACAAGATTAAAAACTTTCAGTCATGAAATAAACCTTGTCTAATTAAAAATAAAGGAAAGAAAAAGGCTTCCTGCTCCCAGCAACAACATTTCATAATATTTCATCATGGCACACTTGAAATAATTCAGTCGTACATCTGGAAGGGAGGAAAGATCCATGAATCATTTTAAACCCTGATGTACACAACCTCAAATAGCATCATACACAGAAATACAAATTTCATCAGATCTTCTCATCAAAACATCTCTAAAAAGCATCACATGTGGGTCATGAAATTGAGCAAATTGCCTCCTTATTTTCGTCAGATTCTTTTTTTCTGTAGCATTTTTATCAGGCTCTTCATCACGTTGCTTAAAAGACAGTGAACTGCAGACCATTATAAATTGATGAGTATTATGCTGTGTGCTACTCAGAGGCACAAATAAGTCATTGGATTTGTTTATGAAATGAAAGCCTCAAGAGACACCAGCACACTCAGAGTTTCCTACCTATTAATGTACTGGCTTCCAAAGAGCTGTATCCATTTTGTGGTTTAAAGCTATTTTTAGATACTTTTCAAAGAGTTTATATTTTGACCATCACATAATCAAGGGGAAAAAGAACCCAAAACCCAGCAACTGGCTAAATCTATTCCCAGAGCTTTCCAGATTGTCCAGGGTGATGCTGACCTGCTCCTGCTCACCTGCATTGCAACTCAGAGCTGTGGGATCCCCACTGGTGACACTGAAACCACCACAGGGGCCACCAGGTCATTTAAATAGCAAAGGCATAACAAGGCTGCAACCACATCTCCATCTCAAACTGAGTTTTTGTGAAGTGTAGGAAGTGACTGCCACAACACCTCTGAATACAATAAAATTATCTGAGTTTTAAAATTACTTTTCTTATCATGACTTGATAAGAAACGATCACTTGATGGCCTGACTTCTGGTTTGCCCCAAAAGCCAGAACTGCAGGGAACTGTTAGATTTAACTAACTGAGGTTAACATATAATTCTGCTACTGGACAGTTACCTTGTGCTACACAAGGAAAAGGTGTTTTTTAGGGGAGGGATATGTACATATTTACATATGAAAAGCCTGTGACACCATTTGGGGCAAAATGTGATTTCATTATGTAAGTGCAAGACAATGAACAGAATCCTCTGATGTAACAGTGTCCTGGTGTAGCCACATGGATTTTATCATACCATCAGCTGACTTAGAAAAAGGAGGTTTCCATTTAAAAATCCTGGGTTTTCTCCTTTTGCAAGGAAATTTAAATGGGATACTAATTTTCTGGAAGCTGTATCACAGTAAAAGTGGCCAAAGGGAGTCATGCAGTGGGTCCTTAACAAAACATAAGGAAACAGATGCAGCTTGTGTGCATGGAAGAGGAAAGAAAAGACATTCCTTGGTCATGGAAGGTCAGAGCATTTCTCACAACAAACCAAATTGTGGGGTTTTTTTAAATTTTTTTTTACTTCTGTTTCAAGAGACAGGGAAAGGTAAGTGCGAAGTATGTTCTTCATGATTCTAAGAAAATCCACAATCTTCATTATGAGCTTACTATTTATTAATAAAACCACCCCGAGCATTTTAATTTGTCCAGAGAGTGAGTTGCACAGTGCACTGGGTGTTGTTTATCCTCTCCAGTGACAGGGTTTGGAGGGAGAGGCTTCTGCATCCTGACCTCGTGCTGCTGCTGGTTTAAGGAGCAGGGAAACCCACAGCATTCCACAACATTCCCAACCTGGCATTCCATGATCTGTGACACACATCCTCCAGCACATCTTGTCTTCACTGCGCTACACTTCCCTCTTTCTTTGCCCCCTGAATCTCTCCCTACTAAAACTTCTCCTTTTGCAGCCCCTCCTTCCTTCCTGCCTCCTCTGTGCCAGCCAGAGATAACTCTTTAGGAAACAGCCTTTCTGACTATGGCAGTTTATCATTTTTGCTCCACCCACCCTCAGTGCCTCCAACTCCAGCACATCCAGCTCTCCTGACCTATTTATAGCCGCAACTGCAACCATTAACAGAAATAACAGGAATTTGGTTCACGCTCCTATCATTACAAATGGCTACACCTGTTTCATTCAGGTGCAGTTAAACATGAAAAAGCTGATCTGGAAGAACCCACAAAAACTCAATTTCATGTGGAAGTACTGTTATTAAAAGACAACAAACTTGGTCTTGCACATACCAGCCAAGGAATTATCAGTCACTAATATCACATGACTTAGTCACTGGCTTTCTAGGTTTATTCTCCTATAACATGTATTTCATGGCTATTAATAAAAGACATGCATAGAAGTGAGATATGCATGGCTACTGTCCAAAATGTCATTATTATAATCTAATAATTGTGAACAAGAAAAGAGGGTTTATGCTCTTTGAAAAGAACATTGGATGGCTGAAACTCTGGAAAGAAAGACCATGGGCTGCTTTTATCCAACACCCAGAAAGGACTCAAAGTTGGTTCTGTTGGCCATCACATGTGCTTGTAAGACACCCCACTCCTGGGTCCCTCTTCTCCAGGATCATTTGAACACCCTTATGACAATCACAGCATTATTTGCACGCAGCAGTTATCACACTTACAAAACACAGAGGCTGCTGAAATTGAGAAACAAACCCTATTCAGGGTCACCCAAAGAAAAACCACAAATAAAACTGAGGTTTCCAGATTAGAAGGAGCTGGGGCAGCGATCCCACCGAACAACCATCTGCTGCTCTTACGCTGATTTTTTGGCTGATTTACCTATCACGCACATCGACACGGGAAGCTGGGTTTCTGGCTGACTGAACACCCATAAAATAAATCACCAAAGAGCTCAAAGATCTGAATAAAAGCAAATAAGGGTAATGAAATTATAAATATACGCAACCTTTCCAAGGCGGTCATTTCTGCAGTACCTCAACACCCCAGGCAGGAGGGATTTACTCAGTGAGTGCCCTCAGCATCACACAAATGCTGTTTAAGAAATTCTCCTCCCTTCAAGCACGTTCACACACATTACAGGGAAAGGAAAAAGAAAATTAAGAAAGCATAAGAAAGAAAAACCTCAAATCCCGCTGAATTCTGAACTGAAACAACTATTTTGTTTTAGCAGACAACAAATTCTGAGCTAAGACTGAATTTATAGCTACCACACAGTGTCATCACTCCCATTACATCAGAACATCCAGCACTCAGACTCTTTAAGTAGCTGGATAATGGAGAGGTCCAGGCCTGTGATTTCAGCCTTAAATTTTGTCTTCTTGGGATTTATCAGGTCAGAAAAGGTCCTTAAGGTTGCTTTAATGCAGATTTTTAGCAGCTTTAAGTAAAAAAAAAAAAATATTTTAAATTAGAACTGTAAGAAAAGTTGCTCCACTGGGCACTGGAATCAGATATGTAAGATGAACTTAATTCTCTGGGTCAGCTTGGAGCCTTCTTCAGGCAAACTCAGTTTTGGTTCCACCAAAGGGAGGAAGGGAAGAGGAGAAATAGTCAGCTGGATTAGGATATGCCAGGTATCCATCCCCTCAGCATTCTCTGCTTTTTAATTAGCATTGCTGTCATGAAGAATCAATATACAGTTTTAACTGACATTAGTTCTCATTTTAAATAATCTATGCTTCAATTTCATTTTTCCCACTTGAAATTCCAAATGCAAGTTTCAGCACTGCATGGTTCTGTACAGGCACACCCCCAGATGAGCTTTAACGTACTGAGATTTAATATTTCAGAATGTTAAACCCGGAGAGGAAAAAAAAAATCATCAGTAAACTCAAACTACTCGGTGTCCTCAAGAAAACAAGACAGAAATAAGGGGAAAATAAGGGATGTGACTAATCTTCTCACAGGCATAGAAAGTAGAGCCTGTCTCCCAGGACCTCGTGGGTCCTTTTAGGAAAAGTGGAAGGTAGATCACCATGGCAACAGAGTATTTTATGAGATACTTTAGCAGTGCAATATGCTCTGATATGAACATAATCAGAGCAGCAGTGCTCTGCCAACCAACTAGAAAACCTTTTAGCACAAACAGCATTTCTGTCTGCTGGAATTCCCAGTAATGAAAAACGGATGCTGCAAAAGACACCACGGATATCACAGTGAGAGAAAACCATGTGCAAAGCTGAAATGAAATTCTCTGGTCACTGGGCTCCCTGATGGAAACAGCTGAAGACTTACAGAGTCCAGGAAAAGGAAGGTATCAGGAAGGGAAGGTCAAACTTATTAACTGCTGGCCCAACTTCTATGTCAAATACCTAAATCACATCAGATCATTGCACATCTGCACAAGAACACCAGGAGACAGCACCTGGAAGGGGAGCTACAGGGACAAAGGGGCTGCTGTGAGAGGCAGTGACAGTGACAGACACGCTGGCATTTGAGGGCAGGAGGAACAGGCAAGGGAAATTCAGGTCACAGGCATCACTAAAACAAGAATATATAACCATAAGGACACCAAAAGAGAAGGAAACACCCCCATCATTTAGAAGTGTCTCTGCCTGAGAGCAGCCAAGGGACTGACAGCTCACGTTGGAATGTGTGTTCAATGGCTGAGCAGCAACAAAATCCAGGCTCGTTGGCAAACACTGCACAGGAAGAACCATTAAGAGATTGCTCTAAGATATGGTTGAGTTTTATTTTTGCTCTAATGATAATTTACTATCTTGAATCGCCACCAAAAGAGCCATTTAGTAGTTTGCTATTTTTGAGACAGCAGCTAGAGTAATGACACAGATTTGTATATACCAAATTTAACACCAAACTGACAAATATGTTTTGGTCAGTTATCTTGTACATACAATTTGTAGCAGAGATGATAAATCTTTATGTTAAAAAGCCAGGTCCACCTCAAGTGGCTCAGACCTGAGAGATCTCAGCAGCAGAACAGTGGCTGATGAAATGCATTTGGTACAAAAATAGGGTAACAGACAGCAGTAGTAATATTTTCAGCTACTCGCACACATTGCTGAATTTTAAATTAATTGTAACCACACAGGAAAAAGACCTGGGGGTTGCTGTAGACAGCTCTCTGAAAACATCTGCTCAGTGTGCAGAGGCAGACAAAAAAAAAGGCAAATGGAGTGTTGGGATAAATGCAATGACAGAAAGCCATGCCAAAAGTACAACAGAAATGAAAGATAAAAAATACTGTACTATTCAAATACAATATCCCACATCAGATACATGAGAAAGGCTGCAGAAATAAAGCAGAAAGAGAAATAAAAGTATTAGATGTAGAGGAAGACATCAGCATGAAGGTAAACTGAAGATAAGGCCAGTTTACACTGGGGATGGATAGAAGGGTAATGGTGCATTTAAAAACATGGGAGAAGAGCACATGGCAAGGCTTTGCTTTCCTCTCCCCTCTGAGAAGAGGTAAAGAATAAATGTAGCCCAAAGTAACAAGTTTCAACTATTATAGTTTTATTTGGTATGGTACTTCAATGTATTTCAACCATGTTGAGAGTGAATAACAGCTGAAGACAGGAAACACATCACGAGTTTTTTATTCATTATTTCTGTGGCAAGTTTCTGGAGCAACAGCAAGGAAAGGAAAAGTCACTTTTTCTCTCTGAAGATTTGTTTTCATCTAACAGACAAATTCCAGTTACACTTTCTAAAGCTCCTTGGAGCTGTCAAACTTATCCCAAGGATGTTCTGGGAATAAGGAGTATGGTTACTGGAGATAATACAATAGTAAAAATATTAAGCAGAAGCATAATACACAGATCAGCATTCCATGGTTCCCATCACCATCCAGGCTGGTTCAGGACTGGAACCCACTGGCAAACAGATATATTTGATCATGGCCAAAGCTAAAACAATACAAATATTGCCATTAAGTACCTAATTTGATCTAAACAACTTTCTCGCAGCCACTTGAGCAGCCACAGCCTAATGATTTCCAGAGAGAGATGTTTAGGCATCACTTGACCACTTAAAGCTTTGTTTATTTGGACAGATACTGAGATAAAATAGCTCCAAACAAACGTGACTGTGTGAGCAAGGCCCTCCTTACACAAGTGCTTATTTTTATCCCCTGCAAGGCTGTATTTGCAGGCTAAAACACAGAGCTCAAGACCACCAGATAAGGCTGGGCATCCTTAATTTTAAGTCTAGACTACAGAGCTTGATTTTTGACAGAAACTCCCCATTTTCTATTTAAAAATCCTCCTCATTATTTTTTTTCTGCAAACCTTGCCTTGCCAGCACTGGCAAACAAAGCAGGCTTTGAAGACTGTAGTAGAATTTCAGTATCATAATCTTAAATCTCATGCAATTAAGCCATTAAACTTTTCTGATAGAAACCAAAACGGTCTTTTTGCTGAATAAAACTTCTAAAGTTCATTCACTGATATGGTCTCAATGCCCTACTTGTTACCTTTTTAACCAAGGGAAAAAAAATAAAAAGCCTGAATAGAGATTAAATAAAACATGAGGTTTTTGTCTAAAGACAACTAAGCTTAACTGCCACAGTAAAGCTTTCATCACCAGGATTGTCTTTGCCAACAGTGTTTTCCCCTGCAGCCAATGTTGTTGGACTCAAATCAGAAACAAATCAGTCATTTACGTCAGTCTCTTCCAGTTCTGCTTTCTATTAAGACAGACTGAAGCCCTTTCCCATCACCAGAGCTGGGTAAACCTCCTGTTTTCCCACATTTCATTCTCCTCTCGGTTCACAGAGTGAATTTCACCTGTTTGGGGATGGATATTCAGCTTTCATTCCTCTAAGGAATGTATTTATGTGAGATAGAGGGACCTTGAGCACAGAAATTCATCCTTCACAGTATTGAGGCAAATTCTTCTGAAATAATCCAACTTTTTTTCCCCCAAGTAAATTTATACAAACATCTGTGCAACCACTCCTACCTTGTGATTACAGTTTCCACTTAATATATTACTATTAATAACTTAGACTTTGGGGAAGTATGTCTTGAGGAAGAAGAGCAGGGAAATGAGGTTTGAGTTTTCTGATACCTTTTTTAAGCAAGTTTTCAATACATGAAAACAATCTTCTCCTGATAAAGGATATCACACAACTTTCCAGCAGTCCCAGAAGCACCAGGTATGCCCACAGGATAAAGGTTTTTCTGCTGGTTGACAATGTTCTGCATTGCACTTCTGAAGGCATTTGTGCAGGGAGATGTCAGTGTTCATGAGAAAATACTCATTTTTGGATCCATAACAAGTTTATGTACAAGAAAAAGATGTTCAGTTTCCCAGAGAAAGGATCCCCACACTTGACCCTTGAGAGAATATAAATATTATTTTGTTTTGCAGATGGGAGAAATTAAAATGTTTTGCCCGACAGTGAACATTTTCAGGACCATTTTATCAGGCTTAGCCACACTCACAGCACAGAAAAACTATTTTTTGGGAGGGGTACACATTTTTAACGAGGCCATTCTATGTTTTTTATATCCTAGAATTGCTTTTAGGTGTCTAAAAGAAAGTCCTTGTGAAGGATTCCGCAAACACCCCTGTCAATTCAACACCCCAAATAACAGTAATTCTCTAAAAGCCACAAACAGGATATTTTTTAAGTGAGAGAATAGACACAAACTTACTCATCTCAAACGCTGGTACATCCTTTACCTTCCCATTCCCTGAAGCCAAACTCCTGCCTGCTCCCCACGCTCTCATCGAAGAGCTTCCCTTTTTCATGACATGTTCTGTACAAGAGTCTTAAACATTAATTAAGTCTAACAGTCCTCAGAGATGTTAGCACAGCTATAAAAAGGTTCCTGGATCGAGTGGCTACTGAAGGAACTGGCATCTGATCAAATTTGCAAGAGTTATGCTCCCAGCTTTATGAATAAATCAAGGAATTATCAGTTTTTGAAAGTCTCCAGCACTTCTTGGTGCCTCATGTACATATTAACAGCCCTATTTTACAGATTCAGCATCTAAGGCATAATGAACCTAAGGGGATACTAATAGTAAAACTATGAAAGAATCCAATCTCATTTCTAAGAGAGGAATATTTTTAGTTGGAGACAACTTCCCAATTGCAGGGCAGCTTGGAAGGCTCATTATTTTGTTCTGGTTAATTTTAAACACAGCCCAGACACTCTGTGAATGAAGCATGTTTTTCTGCAGACTGGGGCATATTACCACTAATTAAAGAAATGAAAAATTCTAGTATTAACTAATAAATTCCTGATAGTTCAGTATTTTACTTCAGGGTCATATCAGCCCAAAATTTTAAAGGAGCTCAGGGGACTTCAGAAAGTCACCTGCACCAGGGTCACTACTCTACAGGAGCTTCTAATCACTCCTGCCACTAGAAAAGGATACTCTAGGCTGGAAAAATGGGGAAAAACTCCTCTCTGGGTCTTCCTAACTAATCTATACCTACTATAAATGTATAACTAAATCTAATACGACAAGAACAGAGGCCTTAGAAGGATTACCAGAGCTACCATGAATTTTACACAATATAACTAAAAATTTTAAAGCAGTTGCCTCCAAGGAGGGAAAGCTGCACTGGACTCTTCCGATCAGCCTTTTTGTATTCAGCAACCACACAGTTTTCTGATTTTTTTCCTAATATTCATAATACTGAAAAAAAAAATCACACTTTCAAAAGTGTAACTACAGGACAAAACCACCAAATATTTGTATACAAATAACAGACACCACAACTGAATATTTCAACCCAGCCAAATTTGAGTAGTACGAGAGTTTGGGAGGGAAAAAAAAAAAGAGAGAGAAATAACTAACCATGGAATTTATTTTGAACACAGAGGCTTCAAACCACTTGAAATTATGCTGAGTGAAGACACTGTTGAAAACACTCAGCTACCGATTTCCCCGGTCAGAAACAAACTTTCCCAGAGAACACGAGGAGCACAGCGAGGTTACAGAGCAAACCTATACTGTGCTTAAACTCTCCATTAAACATGCATGAAGCCCAACAGAGGAACTGCCTCTCCTCACCTTGCTCTCTAGGGAAGTGCAGCACAGCAAGGTTCAGCTCCAGGCTTCCCCTTTTCCAGGCACAGCAGGGACAGGGACCCCTCCCTGCCCCATTTACCCCCCAGTCACGGGCTGGGAAGCACCAGCTGGGTCTGGCTTTGCAGAACTGGCTCCTCATCCAAACACAACGCTGCAGTTTTCCACTGAGAGCTGTTGCTGCTCCCTGCGCTGCAACTACAGGAAAAGCCCATTTCTGCAATCTAGAGGAGGCACCAGTCTGCAAAAACTGTAGTAGGAAAAGCACTTAAGGACTGAGCTTTTTTCCATGAAAACCTCGAGTGACAATGTAACTCCATCCTTCCTCAGTTATGTCACTGTGTGTCCCAGAAGATAAGGCACACATTGCTCGTTTAGTGTTTCTGAATAATAGCATTTTCCCCCAAAATCCCTGGCTGAAAAGCCCAGCCTGTATTTTCCTGTTCACTTCCAGATTAGTCCCCAACACCAGGATGAGTGACCTTCCCAACCTGCCAAGCCCCAGATTAAAATATATTCATAACATACATCAGGAAAACAAAGACCATGTGTCCTGGACAACGGAAGGAGCAAATTCAGGGAATATTCCCCAAGCATGAGATGGTCACGTGGCTCCAGGTCTTAAAGCTTCGACACAAAGGGGCTGGGTAAGGGCATCCCAGAGCCCTGCACACCAACAGCCTGGAATTCCACTGCTTCCAAAAGCTTTAAATTTTACCCTCAGCAAGCCAGCCCTCACTTAACCGTGGAACAGGGTGAGCCTTAGGGCTCTCTTGGATTTGAATTGGATCTGGACACGACAGCACTCCACTCACACTCTGAGGCTTCCCTGTGTGCCTCCAGGGAAGATCCATCCCTGCGTGGGAATCCAGACCTCCACAGTGGCAGCAAGAGGCCCATCAGCTGCTGAAGCAGTAGGTTGGGTTTATTTGGATAATGCTGAAATGAGAATTGATTCCTAGACTCTGCAAGCCGGAGCTGTGTATCTTGCACGTTCAGCTTGCAGGAGAGCCCCTCCCTTTGATATCCCTCCAAACTGCCCCTGTCCTCTCCTCCTCCACCCTCCTGCCTCTTCCACGGCAGCACAGAGCTGTGTTCCAGCCCAGGCATCCCCATCATCTCCAGCCCAGGCAGCTCCTTGTCTCAAATTCCCAGTTACAGGTGGACATCCCAGCAGGACACGGTTCCATCACATCTTTAAGCCCATCCTGCTCGTGCTGCTGCACACCTGACGTGACCCCACCAAATGTGAACCTGCACCATGACACACACCCTTCAGAGGCCCTTGTGACTCTGCTGGTCATGGCACAGCCCTCACAGACTCACTTCTGCATCTGGGATCAGCAGTTTCCCAGAAACCCCCCAGCAGCACAGACCCAGCATTGACACCACCTGCTGCTGATAAGGGACTGGAAACTGCTTGTGAGTGGCTTGGGAGTCACCTTAAAGAGTTAAAAAAAAACAAAAAGAAGGAAAATAAAGAGGGGGAAGGTCTCTCAGACCCTTAAAGTACTAAAACTAAAACCAGGGTAAAAACGAAATTTCAAAGTAGAATCACGTTTTCACAGTAGTGCTAAAAGACAGAAAGGGAAGAAAACACCAGGACCTTTATAAAGATTTGGCTTAAGTGTTCTCATTAGAAAGGGATAAATAGCAGCAGTGTGTAATCATTAAAGTAATCCAATATATTTTTGAGTCCCCAACACTCAATTATATTTATTGAGACTCCAGAACTACCATACACAGCTTGAGAGCATGTAGCATCTGCTACTTCCAAGATGAGTCATGGGAGGAAATTCCCCTGTATTTTCTAGGAACCAGTTAGGCAGCCAGTGATTGAAACAGTGATGTGACTATATATACACCCACACAAATGAGAAGAAATCATTTCTATCAATAAATGTTCATTATATTTAACATACTGACTGCAGATTTCAAATAAGAGATTACAATTAGAAAGATTATTTTGGGAAAACATTCCCCTGTTTAATTTGAATGCAATGTAAATTCTGTCAAAGGTCAGAAGAGACTGGAATAGAAACTGATTTAAATAAATTGCAAGAATTTGAGGACATCTTGAAGGAGGGAAGTAAATATGCAACAAAACTTCAACACCCCACAGCACTTGCCTCCATTTTCAAGTGCTGCATCATTAACTGTATAATCACCACATCTGTCCCTCCCCAAACACATCCACAGCAGCTGCCTCTAGACTGGCCTCAGGAGTAAACCCTGAGCTTAAAAGCACCCAGGTCATGTTCATCTCTCACTTTCCAAACACGCTGCCACGCCCTTCTGTAACAGAGGGACTGTGATGGGCAAAATCTAAATTTACCCCGAGTTCCAGGTTGGAGGCTGGTCAGTCGGAACAATTTGGATTTTAAGAGTCAGGTCACATTACCAGATGGTCTCTAATGAGGGAATGCAGCCTCACTGACAGCACAGAACTTATTTTTACTTTAGCAGGTACCAAAGAGATGAATCTTTTCCCATGCACAAATTCAAGGTACAAGCCAAATCTTTATGAAGTTATTTTCTATTGTTTTGACCACTTTCAGCATCTTTACTCCACAGTGAAAACAGCTGCAAGGAAACTGGGAGGATACTGGATTGCTATGAAGATTCATACAGTCCTGGAGCACTGGTTGTGTATTTAAAGCTAGAAGTCAAAACTAAAAACATCTTAATCTGACAAGGAGAGCTCAAACATTTGTGTGCAAGTAGCCAACTAATAACCCTTCCAGATAAGGCCTCAGGCTCTAGAATTACTGAATAGCAGCAGTCTCACCTTCAGAGAGTACACGGTGGCCTTCTTGAATTACCGGGACTCTTGATAAAAATCCAGTAGGACAAAAGAGAAATTCCACCTCACTTTTGAACACCTGAAAGTCACATCCTCATCCATCAGAGGAGTGAGCATAAAAAACCCACCACAAGCCAGCAGCTGGAAGGACAGCTGCTTACACAAGACCACTGACACGGAACAAGGTTCACTATTTTTCACCAGGGAAGTGACTGCAAAGAGAGCTACAAGCCCTAAGTTTGAGGACAAAAAACTATTTGCTACCCCAGTAACAGTCCACAAGAAAGTTTAATTTCACTGAGAATGACCCCAGACTCATGCAGGCTCCCTGTGCAACCCCAGCCCAGTCTTCAGCTCTCTTAGGACGAGAACTTTATCTGTAAAGTGTGACATCACCCATTTATCTGCAATATTTATACTGACAGTGAATTTCTCCAAGCATGAGCTTAAATATATATTCTCACATAGCTCAGCTAAACGTGGCACTCCATTTCAATAGTCTGTGGTGCTGTTGAGTCCATTATAAAAGTTGCTTATTCTGAAATCAGTGGCATAAGCAAGTCCTCTGTATCAGGTGATAAATGTTGACTGTAAGAACAAACACAGCTTTTCCCAACAGGACCCCCCTGCCAGCAGACATAGCCTATGATTTTTTTTTCCCCCAGACACTGAATCTTCTTTAAAAGATCCCTGATCGGGACATTTTCAGGTATCACCTGCTGTGAAGTAGCTGGATTTTTTTCCAAATATTTATAATACATAAAGGGTTTGTGCCAAAATACCAGATCACCACAGTTGGTAGCAACAGAATAAAGGACAGACCACCACTGCAGCAATCATAGTTCTGAAGTAGAATATAAATTTCATCAGTATTTCTTCACTTTTCAGACACATGGCCTTCAATTGCAAAGCAGCATTCCTTCAATACCAAAGCAGAGGCAAAAGATAATCAACACAATCATATAAACAAACACAACAACATCTTGTTTCAAGCTGCAATCAGTGCTACAAAGATGAGATAAAGATATAAAATCTGAATATTATAACCAAAACTTCTACGTATGTAAATCCATTCAAATCCCAGGTCCCTCCTGCTTTCCAAAAAACACAAATCCAAATTCCCTGAAGCAACAGGAAAGTGCACAGACGGGCCAATGCATACAATGGCCAAAATCTGCCCTAACATATTTTAAGTTATGCTACAGGAAGCACTATTTAAACGCAAACCAAACCAGATTTGTCAGAGAGATCTCTGGGAGTCTGAAGAACAACTCACAGGCAGCTGCTCCAGGAAACCTGCTCAGCAAAATGGCGCTTGTCATGTGTCACCTTCCCAGTAAAGTGCCAACTGTATGCCCAGGAGTTCATAATGTAAGTAATTATAGGCATTATATAAGGTGTGCTTGCAATGCTCCTATTTCCTTCTCCATAAAGATTAAAACTGTGGCTTCTAAGCAGCTTAATTTTTGATGGGAGACAAACGCAGCACTGCTGCTCCCAGGAACTGCATGAACTGATTTTCCAAACCCAAGGAGGCTTTAGGATCCGGTGGCGCTTCCGAACATGAAGGGCTGCTGGGCACATGAGGTCAGTCATGGCCAGAAGCTCCAGCCCAGGAACATCTGCAGAACCCATGCAGTGACCTGGCTGCCCCAATTTGGCTTTCAGCTGACAGTGCTCACGAAGCACAGCATCCCTGAGGGGCCTTTATGGGATGCAGAAGGAGTTCAGCCTGACTCTGCTCTCACCCTTAAGACTTGGCTGAATTACACTCACAGGCATCAGGAATCTTCTGCTGAAGCTCTGCATTCACCTAGTCAGGACAAAGGGAGGATCCAAAGATTTTACCTGTGCTGGTACTGGATTAATAAATATATTTAAAATGCTCTTTGAAACAGAGTATGATTCAGCTACCCCATTATACACTGACAGAACATGTATAGCTTCAAAATGCTTCTTTAAAAACCAGTAACCCACCCTGAAGAACATCTGCATGAATCCTTCAATATAAAGACCCTCAGCTCTCACAGCTCTGGTAAACAGCTGAACATGAGCACTGACATGTTTAAATGGTTTTAAAAACCATTTCATGTCCATTACTGCTATAGAAGTGTTACTCAGGAAGACAGAACCATTCCCACAGCCTGTTCAGAATTACACAAACACCCCCAAATTGCCATGGGGCTATTTATTAACCAACCACCATACTGTAAAAATATGACCATTAAACTTCATTTTGTGTCTGCAATGTAAAATAGTTCCCAAATCTGAAAGTGAAGTGTCAGTATCAAGCTTAAAAACTAATAAATGAGCTGAGCAGTGGAAGCCCCTTCACTGTGCAAGAGCAGAACACTGGAGTGTTTAGTCACTAAAGATGGGCCAATACCCCAAAACACCAAAGGAAGTACAAGCAGCAAGGTCATTTCACATCTGAATGATTAAAACATTTAACCATTTAATTCATTTATATAATCATAATAACTTTACAGCCCTTTCAATCATATATTCAACACAAAGACTAAGGGAAAAAAGAATCCAAGCACGCATCCTGAAGCACAGCATTCCAAGAAACATCCTAATCTTTCCATCCTATCACTCATGGCCAGAAGAGACTGGACTTACTGACAAAGTGAGATAAAGTAACAGTCAAAACAAACTGTAAATCTCAAAGGGTAACCCAAGGCAAACACTCAACAAACCTGATAGATTTTAAACTGCACAGACACCAACGTGGCCTTCAAACAGCTCAACTATCTTCCCAAACAGGGACACACAGAGCCCAAGCACTCTAAGGACAAGGAATAAGATGACCAGCATAAAAAGAAATCATTTCCTTCAAAATCATCTGAGACACAATTCTGACAGCCAATTAAAGATATATCATAATTAAAATTAACTGCAGCCCAGCAAGTGTTCTAATACCCAAAAGCTTTTCAAACATATTGCACAGCAGAATTTGGTTTGCTTTCTGGTATGGTTTGGGACCTGGGTTTAAATCAGGCAGCAGAGCTCCTTAACTACCTGCTGTAAGTTCCACACCTCAGCAGATAAATTTGGCAGCCTTACACATGGGCTCAAGATTTCCATTTGAACCATCAGGGGTTTCTTGATTCAATTCAGTAAATGCATAATTTGGCATCTAATTTAAGAAGGAGGACAAAATTTTAAAGCTGCCTCTGAAAACAGTGGAACATGGCCAGATTACTATATAAAGATTCTGGAAAAGCAACAAGGAATTTAGACAGTTACACGAACGTCTGCCATGATCAGCCTGGAAATGCCTCTTCACCCTGCAGATGTCTCTTAGCCCTGTCCCTCCTTCCAGAGTGGGTTTATTCCACCAGTAATTGAAAGCATTCCCCATCAGGTCTGTCTTATTTCTGATCAGACACTCTAGATTTCCAAGCAGAAAATGTGAAAGGGCCACCACAAACACCAGCAAAGTGAGCCCAAACAGGAGCTCAGTGGGTGAAATGATCCTTGGGGAAAGAAAACCACACCGAGAGCAGCAGATCCTTCAGGATCAACAGAGGAAGTGCTTTGGTAACAGAGGAAAAAACCTGACCTCTTAGATACACCTGATCTGCCAGTAAAAGAAAGTTTGCTTTAGATCATAAGTCTTCAGATTTTTACAGCCAAACTGAGTCAGTAAGAGACAGTCTAAGGCAGTATAAAAATAATTTCAAAAATCCATGCCCTTGTACACAACTAGGGCAGCATTTCACTGCCATGTGAGCACCACGCTGTTTATTAAAGGTTACCATGAGCCATACCTACCTCTGCTCTTTAACTCCCAAAATTACAGCAGGGGCCTTCCCCTGGACACAGAGAGCTTTCCCTTTCCTAAAGGGAACAGCTATTGCTCACAAAGGGCAGGAACACAATTCCTGCAGCTGGCAGTCTGACCAAAGACCAGCAGACAACTCGGGATCCCCAGGTAACTAATCTCTAGTTACCAAAGGCTGAAGAATATTCCCTGGTGTAAAAAGCCCATTCTGCTACTGCTTGTGTGGTACTTCCTGTGGCAGGCTTCCATTTATTAAAAACTTCCTTAATTTTCTTTATGGAAGCTGGAACAAACACTATTAATGCTGCAGCAAATGCGCTTGACCTGGGGATTGCTGAATTTGGGTGGCATTTAAGAGCATCTAATATGGGGGGGAAGAGGTAGGGAGCCAGGAAAACATCACTGTGTGCCTTCAGAAAACTTGTTCTTTTTAACAGTGCAGTTTTAAGATCAGCAACCCTGCAGCACAATGGGCAGAACATTTTCTTCCACGGGTGTTCCGGTGGCACACCAAGAGCTTCCAGAGGGCAAATATTTCAGACCAGTGCAGCAAAACAGAGAGATCCCGGGGAGGAAAGCTCACCCACTGTGGCAAAAGTCAACATAGGAAGGGTGAGTTTGTTCATCCATTATGCTGAAGAGCTTAAAATGGAAACATTCTATATGTATCGCCTCAGGCCAGGATGAACAACTGAACACACGTGAATCACAGCAAGTGACTGGAAAACACCCCGATGGAAACTGCTGGTATCTCTTGCCTCTCCCTCCTACCCATGAAAAAGTCCTCACAAACATATTGCTGCCTGTTTTTGCAAGGAAAGAGCAAAATCAGATCCACTATTTTTCCTCTTTTTTTCCTTTAATTAAGCTGGAGAAACACAGAGGATACAGAGGCTGATGGATGAAGCCTCACCCCTCCTTGCAATCTCTACTGTGCCAACATCCTCAGCTATGGATGCACAACTGCAAAAGCCAACAGCAGACAGAGATACTTGTGAAATGCATCACATCAGCTTCAGAGGTTTAAAAAACCTTAAGAGTTTTATGAACAAAATTAGGAAGAAGAATTCATCTGTTCAGTGCATTTTGGTATGAAAAAAACCCTTCAAAACAGTAACCGACAGATTACTTTACCAAACATTCTGATTAAAAAGAAAAAAAAAACCCACCAAAATTCACAATGAGGTGATTTGAAGCTAAAAATACCCAGCCAGCTGCAATTCCCACCTTAGGCAGGCAGGCAGAAGTGCTTCTCTCTCCCCCTCCCCAGGCAGACACGTGCTCACTTCCTTCTTCATTGCAACATCAGAAGCTCAACCCGATGCTAACAAGCCACAAAGTCCTGCCCAGAATTTAAAGTCACGCCCCAGTAATTACATAAAAAAAGCTCTAAGTGATTCAAAAAAAAGAAAAAAGAAAAACCAATTTACTCAGCTTCAATTTTGCTTTTAATTCCAAAATATTTTGACTGTTCATAAAACAGAAAAGCAATTTTCATTTCTGAGGTTTGCTCCCTCCACCCCGATGTCTCATTAGATAATTTTTTTTCAAATCTCACTGTAGAACATCAGCATGTTCACTTACAGTGCTGCTATGCCAATAACAGGGATCAAACCCCTGAACATGCAAGGTTTTAAGGAGAACATTTAGGTGTATTTGATGTTCAGTTTTTGGACATAATACATAAAGGAGGATACTGATAGTGGGGGAAGGTGACAAACCAAAGGTAATGTAGGATAATGTAAAAGTAAAACTCGACTGTGCAGATGCCCCTTTCAAAGGTGGTCTGACACAAAAGCAGCAAAGATGCTCCAAAATCTTTGGAAGCTCCCAGTAAAAAGGCAGTGTTCTCCCCTCACCTGCCCTGACAAAAAGGCAGCACACAAATTCTTGAATAATAAAAGCCCTGTATGTTACATACAGACTTTCCCCATAGAACACAGAATAAATCACGGGCCAGTTTAGGGAATCAAAATTAAAAAATAACATTTTTTGGTCTCCTGGCCGTGACACTAAGAAGACCAATAAAAACCCACTTAGCCCAGGAGATGACTCCAAGTCATGGAGCTTGTATTATCCCCCTCCAGAGGGAACAGTACCTGCAGCCTGGGCAGGGTGTGCCACATCCCCAAACAGGAACCAAAACCTTCCCTATTGCACCGGCACGCAGCTCCCGGGCCACCAGTTAACACCAGGCTTTTGCTCCTTGGTGGTTAAATACCCTGTTCTTTCAACACCAAACCAAACCAACCACCACATCTCCCCCAGCTGCCCCAACCAGGACAGACCCCAAGCCCAGCCATCCCCTAATTCATTAAGACAACGAGCTTTGCATGGGTTTTCTCAGCTGGGGAGGCAGATCCTGCCCGACATCCCCCTGCTACTTAGAGTAGCAGCAAACAGTTGTGGTTCTGCGACGTCAGCAGTAGGAAGTTCCTTCTGCCAGGCCCCACCACGAGTGGTAACTCTTCACCTACACAACCTCACCATCTCCTACTCAGCTACTGAGCTGCAGGAATACAAAAGCACAGGATGCAGAGGGGGTTCCATCCAGACACTCAGTGTTCAGCTTTGCAGGAGTTCTTAATTTATGAATGGTGACGCCAGTTAAGCGTCCCCTTTGTTCAGAGATCAGAAATGTGAAAGTTTTTTGACTTCCTCTCTCCACACCCTCAAGGCTCTTACCCACAGCTTCACTGACAGCAGCTGCAAACGCTCTCTGGATGGGGAGGTCCTGCCACCAGGAGCCAAATGATCCTTAACTGAGATGTTTTACTCTTTGCACATCCACCACAAATTCCCTGGATGGCTTTGGAAGCCAGGTGGGTTTAGCAGTGCTGGGAAACACTTCTGTTATGCTGCACTGCTTACCCAAAATAATGATCTTCCTAAAGAAAAAAAGCAAACAAACAAACTTTCCTCATTTGTATGAAGGAAACAGTCTATTTGTAGACAATTAATATGCATTGGTGCTTCCTCTTCTAACTTTAGGATCCTGGTTATAGACTGCAAGTAATTCTCACACTTAGAAGAAGAAACGGGACTTAATATTAAGAAATAACTTTTCACCTCCATAAAAGTTAAAATACAAAAGGTGAAAGGAGGGTGTGTTAATGCTGACTTGAGTCTTCCTCAAGACAATCCAAATGCTGCTGGACCCAACCAATGCCCAGGAAACAGAAACTGAAACTCGTCAATTTACTCATTAACTGAAATCAAACAGTGCCATGGGAGGGTTTTTGTTTGGTTTCTTTTATGTTTTTAAGAAAGGTACTCCCAGTATAATTTAGCAGTGCTGCCCCTACATCCCCAGGGAGAAGTTTGTACCTTCCAGCCCCATCCTCATCCCACCTCTGTCTGTTCCCATCTCCAGACCACTGGCTTTGCTGCACATGGTCATTCCACAGCTGGATCTGCCTCCTAATCTGTATCACCCTCTGGCAGCACAAAGGTTTGTGCCAACCCAACTCAGTGGGAGAAAGGAGAGATGGAGGAGCAGCTGGTTTCAACTCAGCACTAAAATCAGCTTAAAATTCACTTAATTTACAGACTCCTGATTTAAAATTCACAACCAATCCATTCCCTGCTCCCAGTCCCTGACCCCCACCTCCTCAATCCCTGTGTTTTGATAGGAATCCAAGTTTCTGGTTTTCTGTCAGTCAATACATTCCCAATCTGCCAAGACACAGAAAAAAGCTTATGTACATAATAATGAAGAGATGAAGCTGCAAAGATAAATAAAAATGTCTGGATTTAGACTACAGTTGTCAAATCTTGACTTTCAAGTGTGTGTGTGAATTTTAAGAAAAGTTATTAAAGTTTAATAAGATACTATTACTAATGACTAACAAGACTATTTGGTTTGGGTAAAAAAATTCATATCTATCCTTTCCAAAAATGAGGTTTTCTCCTTTTCTTGTTTAGTTACTTAGTATAGTGGTGGGTAGAAGGGATAAAATTCTGACAGATATTTTCTAAACATACTATGAAGTTAATTTAAAAAAAAAAAACACAAAATGAGCATTCACACAAAAGTTTCACAGATTGTCAAAAGACCTAGGCTTGAAAATCACTAAATATTAAGAGGTTTTTAATAGTTGGTTTACACCTTTTAATACTAAGTGCTAAAATTTCTGTTACCTGATACATTTTTAAAGGTGGGGTTTTTTTCACGTTGTTCAATTCACAAAGAGAAAGCATGGCAAATTAAATGAGTTAGGCAGAGACACAGGAAAAATTCAGCTGATTACATGGTATTTCTTTTGGCATGAAGGTGCTAAGGGCTCACTAGTGGCAGAATAAGTAATCATCACAATGCTGAACTGCCAAAATTCACTTAGGCTACGGCCTGACCTGCATGCAAAACCAGCCGTGAAATGGGAATTAAGTGCTCAAGGCAGACTCAAACATCACTGCATATGCTCCAGTTCTGCTCCAGACCACTCCAGAGCTCCGGAACTGCAGCAGCCTGGATCTACCCGGGGTAATTGCAGGTGAAGCCAGGAACAGCCACTATCAGAGCTTCAGCTATTAAGGCTCCTTAATGAATGGTCTAACAATAACCCAGGCTTAACCAGTTCTCTCATTGCGAGGACTTTAACCATAATAAGCCCCTTGAACATTCCTACATCGTTTTCCAAAGATCTCACAGTATGAGGCTACTAACTGTGCTCTCACAGCCTGTGAGGCAGGTATTAGTCAGCCTTTTTTTTTCTCATTTAAATACAGATAAAAAAAAAAACTGAGGCAGAAAGCTGGCAAACGACTTCCCTGTGGATACACAGCTGACTACTGGCACACAGAATCCAGATCTTCCAGATTCCAGCCCTGTCATCAGCCAAAAGGCCATCATTATGAGGAAAGAAATTAGTCTGGTCTTATAAATAGCATTTGAATATAAGCCTTGCTGTAATATTTGCAAGGAGTTGACCTTAAACACCAGCAGAGCTGCACTGGTAGCCTGGGGCTCCAAGCACCAGCTTGCGTGGCACTATCCCAGAGTTCCTGTCCCTCTGCCTCTCTGGATGTCTCCAGAGCCTGGATCCAGTACAAACTGTCCAGCAGATCAGACCACAATCTCATTTGACCACTTCTGGTTTGAGCTCAGCACATCAAAAAGATGTAGGACTGCTCTAAAAATACCAACAGTGTTGTTCTAAAACACTCAGGTAGCCAGGAATAAGAAAATAAACAAGTCTGAGTCAGCAACTTTCTGCTCCTTTAAGGGACCAAGTCACCATGGTCAGAGTGGCAGAAACCTCTCTGCAACAATCAGCTCGAAACCTGCACAGTATAAAATGTCCCCAACACACATAAAATCTATAGCACTCATCCAAGTTAATCATTTGAACTGCTCTGACTGTATACCACACATTTACTCGTAATTTTTGCAGCTCTCAAATGCCTAAGTGAGATATATTTTGATTTATGTCACGTTCATATGGTACTACAAAGAAGCAGGTCCTTTCCTGTATTACAGCTTTAATACCTGCAGCAGGTCTAACTCCTGGTCTACGTTTCCTGCAGCAAAATACTAAGCCCAAGATTGATTTTGTACCAAAAAGCCCCTTATGTCTGATTCTATAAGTCTAACATCATTTAAATTAGATACTTTCTAGTAAGGCAACCCTACGATACCAAGTTGAAAACTGCAAAAGGAGACTTAAAGCAAACAGAGGAAAAATAAAGACTTTGTGTAGTAAAAAAGTAATTCCAGTAGTTACTCGTTTATTCTGGTTCTAGATACCTGCCCTGCTCCCTCCCACCCATGTGGGCCATCACCAAGTGCTGAACACACAACCTCTACAACCACAACAGGAACTTTGAGTCCAGAGGAAGAGCTGAAAATGGAAAACTTGTTAACTTCCATGGGGATCCTCCACAAGGGAAAGACACCACAGATGAGAAAGCACACCAGAAATTTTGAGAAACAACTCCCTGAGTGGAACAACAAGTTGCAACATTTTTTATTTCTATTCCTCACTTTAAGAGCAAACTGTGGTTACAGGCAGGAGAGCCATAAAATCCTCCTATTTTTGGCTGTCTCGTTCCCAAATGACAGAAAACTCCTGGCTATGAAAACATGAGCATCTCACACTGGAGCTAAAGGCTCGTGTCTCTTCAATGCAAAAGCAGCAGAGTCAAAATTCCCTGTGATCTTTCCCAGGATGACCAAATTCCCTGCATTATTATGCATTAAAGCACTGCCAGACTGTGGCACAGCAGATGAGACCTGACTCCCAACAGAGCCTGTTTCCATCCCAGCTCACATTTAGGGCTCAATTATCTTATCTGCTCTGCCACTCGCACACTTTCCAGATAAGAAATGTTTTTCCCCCCTCTTTTGAAGAGCTAAAACTGACACCACAGCCAGTGTTAAGATTAAAAACGTTATAAATTAAAATTCATTTAGGCTAATACTTTCAAAAAAAATACTCTATGTACAGGTTAAGACTGGGAACTAGAGTTAATTGACAGGCTGTGTAAGTTTTAATAACAGTAGTACATCCTGCAGGTGGAAGTGGATTTTGTTCTCCAGTTTCCCCACATGGTTTAGGTCAACGATCAGTTCATCTCAAGTTGAGAAACTGCTCAAGACTTGGGAGGGGGGGGAAAAAAAGCCTGTTTTCCTCTTCCAATCTATGACTAAGAATGAGGCAAGCAAAGGGAGGATCTAAGATCCTGAAGGCGATGGCAACAAGAGGTCATTAGTTAATTCCCTCAACGATAGATACTACTTCCTTTTATTAAATAACAGCGGGTTTTAATGATGTCAAATAGTTTTTGTAATTGTAAAGGACACAGCACACTCAAAATTTACCTGAACCAGGCAAAAGAAGCAGAGACACAGAAGAAACGTTGAACTGAGAGATTGTCATAAACCAAACATATAAGAGTGATCTGATTTTATGCCAAAAATTTAAAAGGTTACAAGGGCATATATATTCTTTCTTATATTATGTATCTTTGGCTTAACACGAGTAGTACCCAATTTAGCAAAAACTCTGTTTTAACCAGTGCTTTAATGTTTACAAATAAATTAAGTTTTTCATGAGGAAAAAAGACAAACACGAGCACCATTCTAAGGCTTAAATGAAGGCTCATTGCTGCTTACTGCTTCAATAATTTTTGAAAAAGCTTAATCAGTGTACTTTTATGACCAACTATTTATTACCTGTATGACTACAGCACCTGGGAGCTTCAGTTAAACTGCAGCAGGACCTGCAAAGCCAGAGCAGGAGCGATGCCTCCTCTGAGCAGATTGCAATCATCTGAAAGATGAATAGTTCAGAAATGCAGGAAATAGGTGACTGGAATTTATGTTCTCTGTAGCTGCACTTTAGTCCACTTTCCCTTGTGCACTGGAAGGATCAAGGTGTGTGTTTGCTTACTCTCCCTGCCTCAGAAAAGAAAATCCGTCCAGAAGTCACATAAAGACAGGAAAAAAAACAAACCAAAACATGGAAGGAAGGTGTTTTGGGTAGTAAGACTGGAAGAAAACTATTTACACATTTTAATATGTCTGCTTCCCATCTAAGAGAGAAAGGATTTCAGTTTTTTCAAGCTGTCATCCCACAGAGCGAGACTGAACCATAAGAAAATAAACAGGCACATACACAACTTTTGGAGGAATTCCATTTAAAGAAGAATTCTTTGAAATTACCACCCGACACAGTAGTGCACCCAACACAAACCAGCAGCCAGAGCTGTTTACAAGCTTTCTGCTCAGTGTTAGACTGAAAACCCAAACTCTTTTTGCTGTGTAATAAATCAGTGCTCCGCGTTTAACAATTTTCAGCAGTGCCATATGCTACGTAGTCCCATATGTTCCATTATGGGGAAGAAAAACATCATCTCAACATGAATCATCAGTGACTGTGTTCCTGTAAATCTGGCTTAAATGCTCACAACGTTCAAGGGCAACGCTAAATAAATCTGCTCAGTTTGATGCCAGATTCTGTGCAACGGAATCGCAGATCACTCACTGAAATTAGGGAAAAACGAGGTTTAATGTCGGAAGTGAGCACACACTGTTTGCACCTCTCCAGAAACAGACTCACTGTGCACAACACTTGGCACACATTCATCAATTCCAATCTAATAATGATGTCCTGCTCACAGAATTATGATAGTAGCTCGTAGTCCCAACACTTTTCATCCTAAAGTGTCTAATGTATGTGCAAATACACACACTGCACACAAGTGCCATGTTCTGCACCACAGTGATTCTGGGGACGAGTTTGTGAGAAAAGTAAAACCCCAAACGAAACCCAGGTGTGGGTTTTAGACTCCAGGGAAATGCAGCTGTCACTGTACAGTTTACCCAGGATTTTAGGTTAACATCTCCACTCTTAAAGTGACAATTTCTTAGGTAAGTCTACAAACAGCTTTCTCTCTTTTTCCCAAAGACAGGGTAACCCACAGCATAAAAGCTGCTTGTCCTGAGGCAAAGTCATGGCACACCAAAGGTCATCATTTGCCCTTCTTTTGAGGAATTTCTTGGGCTCTGATATCAGGAAGACAGACTGGAATTAACGCCCCAAACTGTGAGAATGCCCCTATTTGAAAGTGTTTAGTAGCCAAGGAGGAAGGCTGTGTAGTTGAGGCAACCAGGAGCTCCCACATAAAGATTGGTTTCATTAAATCCAAAATAAACCAAAGTCCAGTTTGACCTAATATTCAGGGTGGGGGAAAAACAGTAATTACATCAACATCAAGCTATTACCTGTTCAAGGGCATAAGTGCTTAGTTCATTAGCAACTCAGACAAACTCGTTTTGTAAGCTCCCTACATTAAATTTGAAATTTCCCTGCCCTTACAAATTAAACTAACAATTTCTGACACAAAGGGAAAGTCCAATAAGACAATACAAACGTGAGTATATAAACAAGAAAACTTCCAAGCTGCTCAAATCCAATATGTTCTCTGCCACTCACAATAACAAGAAGATTACCTAGGGCACCGAGTCAACCGAATTTCAATATTATTTAATTCATTTGAATAAATTACTTTTAAAAAATAAATAAATAGCAGTACTCCAGGTTTCTTCAATCAGAGAGCAAAACCTACTGACCTCTACAAACACATATTCTTCACACTTCCAACAGGAAGTTAAAAGTGAATTCCCGTGGTTTGGTTCTACAGAACAACCATGGCATGTCACATTAGAAACACTGCTCTTTAATGCTGGAAGTGGGGCTTTATAAAGATTCTGAACCTGCCATAAATAGCCAGGAGGGCACTCAGATTTCCACCATCCTTCAGTAGCTCAGGAGATGGATGACCACACCCAATTAATTTACTTGAATTTCTATTCCAACTTTCCTCCTCATTAATTAGGAGCTGAGGTTCACGGAGATGACAGTTCCTGGCACGCAATGCCAACGATGACTTTAAGTGGTGCACACTCTGTGATCAAAATGGAAAGTCACAACCTGTGCTGCCCATGTAAAAATCGGAGATTTCCTTCTTTTTACCCAAAGGGAACCTTAAATTCAGATCATTATTTTTTAAAACATGTTTCATTCAATGAACTAAAACAAAGCTACCACAGAGCTGCCCCTGGAAGAACTGATGACCAAGCAGGCACCAAGAAATTGCATCATGTTTATTACACAGCACGAAGCCAAAGGCAATCAGATCCTTCTGGTTTAATCAATGGCCTTCAAATAAGGAAGCAGTTTGAAAATAAAAAGCATAAAACAAAATACTTTTTTGGGTTCACTTTTTGAATTTTTCCCTATTGTGTAGAAAACCTGAGCATGTGCTGAAATATAATCTTATAAAAATCTACTTCTTCAATACCTCTGATACCAAAATGGCACTTTTATTCAAACTCAGTTTGCCTTAAATGCTGTGACTGAACTGCAGAGGGGTCCTGTTAAAAGACTCTGAACTCTGTCTTCAAATAAAAGGCCTGTTTCCTATTTAAAAACATTAACCAACATATATTAAAAAAAAAAAATAAAATTTAGTGTTCCAGGAATACCTCCTCCCCTGCCATTTCTTTTAACCTGGATGTTGCTGCAGAACAACCTGGGACAAAAATCTGCAAATGGAGGAAACAACTGGTCTGTGTTTCTGGTCCAAACTCACTGACCACTGCTCTGCCCCTGCTCCCCAGCAGCCTGGGGCCACCCTGCAAACTCCAGCCCAGCTCCATGCAAACAGGGTTTTCCCTTTAAGGCAAGACAGGAGATTATTCAGAAGAGACAGAGCCCAGTTTTTCTGAAAGACCCCCACATTCTGCAACACGTTATGAAACACAAATTTAACAGCAAAAGCCTGATACGAGATTCATATTTAGAATGCACACAAGCAGAAATGTCTCATCTTTAAAAGCTTTGACTTGCAAAGATCCTTTTTAACTGATAATGATGTAACAAAGCAAAAGGGAAGTACCTACAGAGAATCACTGTAAGTAATACACACAAATTAAATACATACATAGAATTAGTTTGTAATCTGAAAGCTCTGGTAGGGGAAACATGGGAACAACTCAGCTCAAACTCCCCTCAAATTAGATGCCAAAGGAAGTTATGTGATGAGTTAGAGAGTAGATTAATCTGGATTTTACAAATTATACACTAATGTAGATATGAACTGCTTGCAGCCTCACTGTGAGTGCATGAAAGAATTGTCAGGTATTTGTATGAAGTTCAATGTTAAATGAGAGTTTGTGAACAGGAATTTACATTTAAAACACACCCTATATTGTTGCATTACTCCCTGAGAGCTCAGAATTAGCCACCTACCAGAAAGAACTCAGTTTTAAAGACATAAACAGAGAGGAACAAGCATGGTGCATTATCTCTCTCCACAAACAATCCACTATCAATGTAGAAATACCAACACGTGTCCTCTAATAAATCTGGTACAAGATGCATCAAACTAATGACCACTGGCAAAATAAGCTGCATCACTCTAAGCACTGCAGTATTACAAACACTTATTAAAAATACACAAGCAGACCTTGGAGGACAGACTGGAGCCCACTTATCCTCACCCCACACAAGCACCAGGAACCACAGGCAGCAGCTCCATTCCCAGCTAACTTTAAACTGTGCTGTGTTCCACAGGGGAGGTGAGGAGCGTCCCCATCAAGCCAGAACCCTGAGCTGCTTCCACGTTCTTATGTGGATCACTATCCCATAAGGTGGGCAATGGGATCTGAAATCCTCCTGGACAGAGAGTGGAGCTGAGCACAGCCAGAGTGAGTCCTCCTGCCAGGAAGGAGCCCGGACCAGCACCACCTGTTTTGCTGTTTTTCAACAAACACGGAGCTGCTACTCAACTGTATGGGGAGGCCAGGCACTCCACACACCTCCAGTGCTGGAGCACAGTCCCAAGGAAAACACTCTGGCTGGGGACAGCAGACCCAACACCGAGCTGCTCAGCTCTGCTCAGGCTAAGAAAGCAACCAGGGAAAAACCTGGCTGGTACCAGGGCTACTAAAGTTTGGAATTACCACAGTCGTAGGTTTAGGGAATTAATTCTACTCACGTTCCTGGGGGAAGGGAGGTGGGGAAGACACGAGGAGATAGATATATACACATAAAACAAAATTCTGAAGGCTTAGTACTTGCCTAGTGTCCTCCTTCCTTCTCCTTCCCACGCAAACACGAGTGCTGCTCGATGGCATCCAGCACCTACAGCGAATCATTTCTCCGTGTCATTAAAAGGACAGAGACATCTGCTCACACACACCAGACCTACGTCATCGCTTCCAACTCCGCTCAAAGCCGACAGAAACGCGGCTCCCTCTTCCCTTCAATTCACCGGGTCACATTCCCGCTGGCAGACGGATCCCGGGCTGATCCCAGCGGACCAGCGCCGTGCCCGGCTCCAGGTGAAGGCGGGCGGCCGCTGTCCCTCCTCTCTCCGCACGCCCACGCTCCCACCGGGGCGTTCCCGTCCGCTCGGGGCTGCTGTCCTGGAGCTCCAACTTCCACAGAGCTCCCGGGGACAGCTCCCGGCACACGAGAGGGAGAGAGGAAAGGAAAGAGGGAGCGGCTGCCCCCCCTCGCACGGACCGGCACCTGCCCCCCGTCCTAAACCTCCCACCCCGAGCCCATCCTGGTCCCGGTCCTCTATTCCACCTCCTCCCTGCACCCCATTCTGAACCCATCCTGCCCCCCCTCCTCTTCCTATCCAGCACCCCCCTCCTGCCCCTATCCCGGCTCCTGTCCTGTCCCCATCCTACCTCTATCCTCTCCTACGCCCCTCCTGTTCCCCTCCTGCCCCTATTCTGTTCCCGTCATAGCCCTGTCCTGTCCCCCATTCTGTCCCCCTCCTGTCCCCAATCCCACCTCTGTCCTGCCCCCTGTCCGGTCCCCCTTCTGCCCCCAATCCCGCCTCTATCCCGTCCCCCATCCTGCTTCCAGCCGGGCTCTCCGGGTGCTCACCGACCCCCCCAGTCCCACACTGGAAGCCCGGCAGGAGCTGCCCTAACCCCGACCAGCCCCGGCTGAGACTCCCCAGCACACCCATCACTCCCTCCCTGGCCCCCCCCGCCCTGCCCGGCAGCGAGCGCCCCGCGCCGCCTCAGCACCCAAAAAGTGTGGGGTTTAGCCCCAAAAAAGCGCTGCCAGCCCCCGGCGGGACCCGCCTGTCACCGGCGCCGCTCCCTCCGCGCGGTGCCTCACCTGGTGCCGGCCGGCGGCAGCGGGCCACGTCCTCGGGGCCCGGGCGGGGCGGCAGCAGGAGGAGGAGGAGGAGGAGGAGGAGAAGAAGGAGGAGGAGGAGGAGGACGGAGCGTGTCCGCCGGGCCGTGCCCGTCACCGCCGCTTCCTGCCCGGCCCCGCTCGGCGCTCGGCTGCACGGCCTGGCGGGGCAGGCGGGGCAGGGGAGCGGCACCGCCCCGCGGATCGAACCGCCCGGGGCATCGGCGCTCGATTGAGCGACCTGAGCGGTCCCGCCGGGAGCTGAGGGGAAGGGGGGGTTGTCTGAGGGGAAAAGGGGGGATTTGGGTGTGTAGGGGGTCAGGGGGTTGTGTACGAGGGTCTCAGTATCTGTAATGAGATCAGGAGTGTGTATGGTAGTCTCGGGGTGTCTAGTGGGATCAGGGGGATGTGAGGGTCTCAGGGTCTGTAGTGGGATCGGGGCGTGTGTATGAGGATGTCAGGGTCTGTACTGGGATAGGGTGTGTTTATGGGGATCTCGGGGTCTGTAGTGGGATCAGGGGAGTGTGTATGGGGGTGTCAGGGTCTTTAGTGGGATCAGAGGCGTGTGGGAGGGACTTGTGGACCTATAATGGTCTCAGGTGTGTGAGGGCAGCTGGGCCCTCTGTAGTAGCCTCAGGTGTGTGTGTGGAGGGATGACAGTGCCCATAGCAGGCTCAGGTATGTGTGTATGGGGCTTTGGGGGTCATAGTGGTCTCGAGTGTGTGTATGGGGCTGTCAGGGTTTATAGGGGTCTCAGGTGTGTGGGGGAATTGTCAGGGTCTATAGTGGGCTCAGGTGTGTGAGGGGGGCACTGTTTGGGCAGGGTAAAAGGGCAGCTCTGAGGCTTTCAGTATGTGCTGCAGGGGTTGGAGGGCCAGGACAAGGACCATGTGTCCTGTGGCAGATCCCAGCAGGGAGAGGCCCCTGGTAACCAAAGAGGAGCAGATGGGACTTTGCAGCAGTCAAAGGCACAAAGGAGAAGGGACTGTAGCAGGGATGGAGAGCTCTGGATTAGGAATTGCTTGGAGTAGAGGCAGGGAAAGGTGAGTTTACTGTTTCTGCCACACTTTGTGGTTTCCCCCAGCCTCTGAACCTAGAGACACTTTCCTTTATTGTTACAGGGGCTTATTTGATGGGGGTGGTGTGTTAATTATTTTTCTAAATAAAACTGACAGCTGTTCCCCTCTTGGGCTTCTAGAACCATCCTCACAGAGCCCTGTGAAACCAGAGGTACAGAAACCTGAGAGCCCTGAGTCCCAGGTGAGGGGTGTTGGTGTGTCCTGTGCCTCAAAGGCCAAGGTACAATATCAGCTTTTCTCATTGCAGTGGTGCAAGTCACACAATTAATGGGTTTCCTGTTTATAAAGCTCAGCTTATAATCTTTTTTCCCTCTATTTCTTGCAAATGGAAAGAAGGGTACAGCAAGCATGACTCGTGTGTCAGCTGCTCTGTGAAAAGCTGGTGCTGACCAGGCAGGAGGCAGAAATCTCTCCTCAAAGTGAGTGTGTATAAAACACTAAATGAGTTGCGATGAGAACAACAGCTCTGATGGAGGCACGAGCCAAGAACAACAGCTTGACAGGCAATTTTACACTTTCCCTGACAGCTCCTTGGGGCGTAGACAGTTAAGTTTCTGCGTTTGTAAGGGAAACATGGCATTCCTTACAGCTGAGCCGCCTCCCTCGGGTTCCCACTGAATGCCTGAGAGATGACAGCAGAGGGTGTCTCCAGAAGGCTCCTATTAAACAGGAGGAATTAGCACGGAGGGAGCAACAGCGAGATCCCAGTTTTGACCACAGAATGAGCTAAAAAGCGTTGCATCAGCAGCTGTTTGCAGTTTCTTACCCGCTGGCTGCGCACAGCTCCTGTTCAGGGGGCTCCTGTGCCCTCCTCTTGGTACCTCCGCCCTCCTGGAGTGTGAAGGGTTGTGCTGGGACGGTAAATTAGCTCCAAACCGAAAGTGCTGAGGCGGCGTGAGGCAGGGCAGATTCACCTTGGGAGGGCAGCCGTGGTTCAGACACTTACAACTAGTCGGGTATCCGCAGCAGCACGAACCAGGCGGGCAGGGGAGCGGGTGAGCTGAGTATGTGGACAGATGGAACACATACAGACAGGAAATGGGGAAGGAAGGGGGAAAAGTAATGTTTGTAAAGCTTTAAGGGGGCTCTGGTTAGTTCTGAGAAAGAGGTTGAGTCCTGCAGTCCAGTTTCTATTTTTAGCTCTGTGACTGTATAACTTTGGGAAGCGATTTGAGCAGTTCAAGCCAGGTGTGAGTGGGGAGAGGACAAAAACCCGCGGGCACCAGGCAGCTCATGCGATGTGGCAGCTGCCACCACACCCTTTCCTGTTCGCCCCGCGGCCGCGGGCAGCCCTGCCAGGCGCGCTGCCTGAGCGAGGAGAGAGAGGGGGAAAGGAGTGCTTTCCAAGATGCTGATAACCCCCAGCACCCGGCATTCCTTGGAAAAGGAGAGGTAATGAGCAGCTCTGGTGGTGTCTCTCCCCTGGGACAAGTCAAATGCTCCCAAAAGCCCTGGGAGCTGCTCCGGGGTGGTGCTGACTTTTGGCCGTGGCTCCTGTTACAGGCGATGTTGACTTATGGAAAAAGGCACCGGGCATTCTTGGCATGGGTGTTCCGAGTTAAAAATTGTCAGTCTGGGCAAACAGACCTTTGGGGTGAACTGCAGGAGAGCCAAGTGCCTGCACTGCGTTATTGCAGCTCTTGTCAGAACACTAGAGTGTGACCTGGTGCTGCTCTGGGTGCCGAGAGCCCGGCTCGGCGGGTTTGGAGAAGTGCTGCAGGTTTTGGAGCCCCGTCCTTTAGACCAAACCCATTTCCTTCCCCTCGGTGAGGTGCTCGTAGTGCCTCAGTGAGTCAATGAGTTCTGCATGTGAAGAATGCACCTCCCAGCTGAAGGTGAGCCATTAGTGTGGCTGTGCTGGAGGCAAGGAGACTAATTAGTCCTGCCCTTAGACTTTGAGCTGCAGAAATAAGATAGGTGAGATATTTTGCCTGGAATATCCATGTGAGGCATTTTCAGATCCTGGTTTTAATGGTGTGAATCTCAGCACAGGATCTGTGCCTTGGTCCTTAATTCTGTAGCAGCATCTAGTCAGGAGGGTAACCTGGACCTGGCAGATTTGGGGCATTCCTGATGGATTTGGGCACGTGTTCTAGAAACTGCTGTTTACTGGCAGGAAGGAACTGCTTCCCCTGGGTGAAGGTGAGATCACAGTGCTGTGGTGGGGTTTGCTGTGAGTATGGAGGAACAGGGAAGCAATTTCTGTATTAAAATATAATAAAGTTTGGGTGAGTACAAAGTGTCCTAAAAAGTCCATTCCTAGCACAGCAAGGTCCTGCTCCTTGCCTGCTGAGGAGCAGCTCTGCTGTGTGCCTGTATCTCAGAATCCCAGGATGGGTCAGGTTGGAAGGGACCGCAGTGGGTCATCTGGTCCAACCTCCCTGCTCCAAAAGGGTCATCCCAGAGCATATGGCACAGGATTATGTACAGATGGCTGGAATATCTCCAGTGAGGGAGACTCCACATCCTCTCTGGGCACCCTGTTGCTGTGCTCAGTCACCCCCACAGTCAAGAAGTTCTTCTTTGTGTTCAAGTGGAACTTCCTGGGCATCAGTTCCTGCCTGTTTCTCTTCTCCCATTGCTGGGTCCCCCAGAGAGCAGAGCCTGGTCCATCCCCTGACCCCTCCCTGCAGACACTGACAGACATGGACGGGACCCCCTCTCAGTTGTCTCTTCTCGAGGCTGAGCAGGCCCAGCTCACAGAATCATCAGGGTTGGAAGAGACCTTTAAGATCACCTAGTCCAACCATTCACCCAGCAATGCTACTGTAACCCCTAAACCACTACAATCATATCACCCAGTGCCAGGCCCAGATGCCTCTTGAACACCTCCAGGGATGGTGACTCCACCACCTCCCTGAGCAACGTATTCCAATGCCTGACCACCCTAAGAGTGAATTTTTTTTTTCTAATATCTAACCTAAATCTCCCCTGTCTTAGATTAAGGCCATTTTCTCTGGTCCTCTCACTGCAGGCACGATAGAAAAGACTGTTTCAGGCAGCTGTAGAGAGCACAAGAGCTCCCTCAGCCTCTCCTCCTAACGGAGATGCTCCAGTCCCTGGATCAACTTTCACCCTCCTCTGGGCTCGCTCCGGGACCTCCATGTATCTCGTCCCGAGGAGCCCAGAACCCTGCAACACAAGTGCCCCAAAAGGGAGACGAACCATAAAAAGCAGAGAAGTCAAACCCTCAACCACCCCGGTGTTGGCGGGGCGGGGACTCGAACCCGCGTCCCTCCCTCCGTGCCGCGCTGCCCGGGCGGGGGCGCGGCGGCCCCGGCGCCGCCCGGAAGCGGAAGCGCCGTGGCCGCGGTTCCCGGCGCGGTTGCCGAGCGGCGGCCGCTCCGCCCGGTCCGTCCCGGCCGCTGCCGCCGCTCCCGGAGCCCCCGCGGCCATGAGCGCGGCCGGGCTCGTGTCCGCCCCCCCCGCCGCCCCGCCGGGGCCGCCCGCCCCCGCCATGGCCCCCGCGCCCGACTACTACGAGGAGGAGGAGCTGGAGAGCGCCGAGGAGGAGGACGGCGAGCGCAGCGCCCGGGCCCGCGACTCCGATGAGGGTGGGTGCGGGTTTGGTGCCCTGGGACGGTGTGGGAGAGAGTGGGATGGAGAAGGGGACACACCCCGGCCGGGAGGATGCGGGAGGGTTGGGTGGTTAAAGGCTCCGGAGCAGCGAGAACGCCCGAGGAAAACAAGGACCTGTCGGGTTGCAGGGGTGCCCCGTGGAAGAGTGGGACAGCCGAGTCCATGGAGAGGTGGAGTTGTGGTTTTCCGGGTGAGAGGAGGAAGACGGGAAGGCGCTGAGCAGGGGGGATTGAGTGGGGCAGCAGGGGGAAAATAGTGGAGAAACCCAGTGTATTGATTGAGTGGGGCAGCAGGGGGAAAACTGGGGAAATCCAGTGTTAATTGAGTGGGATAGC